>NC_058415.1:65115132-65225856 GCF_002201575.2 Neomonachus schauinslandi
ACACACACACACACACACACACACACACACACACACACACACACACAACCATTGAGAAACCACAACCAATCCCAGTACCTGAAATAAAAATAGCTTGGTTTAACTCTATAGCTTGGTTTAACTTCAGATATTCAGATAATATCTTGGGCAAATCATTTACTTACCCCCAAAATAAATAATATATTTTATTCAATTAAAAGACCAACCACTTATATAAATCTTGCTATAATACTGTTCATTTATTAAATACTTGGAATTTGAAGCATCTACTGTGATAAAATATTTCACCCTCTGCTGAGTATCATGTAGATGAAGAAAACCACTGAAAGCAAATAGTTTCCTTCCTTAATATTTACCTTTATGCTTAATTTCATTATGTCAAAAACTATGTTAGGTAGTTTATAAAATTGAAATATGGTAAGATAATATACATAGATACAAATATTAAGTAGATCTCAAAAATAAATTTAGAAGACAAAATACAAAATCCTATACTATTGATACAATTTATCCAATATCTGGCCCTAATATTTCTAGCAACCAACAGGGTAAAAAGGAATGTTTTAGTGACCATAACGTTAATTAAGATTGCTCAGAAATATAACAATTATCTTCTTATAGAAACCAGATACACATTTCTCACTTAGGTTGTAATATAAAGATAATATCCTCATTGTGTAACAAAAAGGGTCACATTTTCATCTTAAACATGGCGACAGCAACCTAAGTTGCTTCTGAATGTATCCCTTAAATGCACATAAGGCTAAGCCAGTTAGTTCCACAAAGGATAATATAATATGGTTCAGGTTTCTCTCTGAAGAACTACCATTGTCCATACATAGATGCTAAGGCAATAGCTCTTAAACTCATTTTCATCCTAGAAGAAAATATAGGCAGAAAGTTCCTTGACAATGGTCTTAGTGATACTTTTTTGGATCTGACTCCAAAGACAAGGGTAACAAAAAGAAAAAATATTCAAATGGGACTACATCAAACTAAAAGGTTCTGTACAGCAAAGGAAACCATCAACAAAAGAAAAAGGCAACCTAATGAATGAGAGAAAATATTTGCAAATCATATATCAATAAGTGGTTAATATCCAAAAAATATGAAGAACTCATAAAACTAAATAACAAGAAACCAAACCAATTAAAAAATGGGCAGGGATCTGAATAGACATTTTTCTAAAGAAGACATACAGACTATAGGTACATGAAAAAATGCTCAACATCACTAATCATCAGGGAAATGCAAATCAAACCACAATGAGGTATCACCTCACACAAGTCAGAATGTCTATCCTCAAAAAGAAGAAATAAGTGTTAGTGAGGATATGAAGGGGAACCCTTGTACACTGCTGAATGTTGTTCCTCAAAAAATTAAAAATTAAAAATAGAGATACCACATGATCCAGCAATTCCATTACTAGGTATATATCCAAAGAAATAAAAAACACTAATTCAAAAAGACACATGTATCTCTATGTTCACTGCAGCATTATTTACAATAGCCAAGATATGAAAACTTAAGTATCCACGAATGGATGAATGGATAAAGAAGATGTGATATAAACAATGGAATACAACTCAGCCAAAAAAAAAAAAATCTTGCCATTTGCAACATGTATGGACCTTGAAGATATTATGCTAAATGAAATAAGTCAGAGAAAGCCAAATACATGATTTCACCTACATGTGGAATCTAAAACACAAAACAAAACCCAAGACCCATAGATACAGAGAACAGTTTCATGGTTGCCAGAGGGGAAGACAGGTAGAAGGGTTTGGGGGGATTGGCAAAATGAGTGAAGGGGATTAAAATGTACAAACTTCCAATTATGAAATAAAGTCATGTAGATGTTATATACAGCATGGGGAATATAGTCAATAATACTGTATTAACTTTGTAAGGTAAGAGATAGTAACTAGGCTTATTACTGCAATGTATACAAATGTCAAATCACTATGTTGTACACCTAAAACTAATATAATACTGTATGTCAATTATACCTCAAAAAAAATGGTTTTCTACAAATAATAGCCTCTTCAGGGATACTGTGATACAGTAGACTTTATAAATAACACCTTGAAGAGTATCTTTATTCATATTTTAGCTTCATTTCGTGTTATATATTGTCCAAACTGAGACACTTTAGAGAATAGAAGTGTTATTAATAATTACGAGGTTGACAGGCATATACCAGAACTTTTCTAGGCAAGTTAATACATATGGTTGCTTTATCTTTAATGACTTGATCTATCATTCAAGAGCCTGCAGAAAGTTTATCTACTTCCTCTTCATAAATAAAATACCTACATAGTAAGGTGAAGAAGATTTGTAACTGGGGAAGGGTCAAGGAGTAGCCTTTGGATAGATTTATATAATTTTGTGGATAGACTTCTAGGCATAAAATAAAGAATCTGAAAGCAGGGGCGCCTGGGTGGCTCAGCTGGTTAAGCGACTGCCTTCGGCTCAGGTCATGATCCTGGAGTCCCGGGATCGAGTCCCGCATCGGGCTCCCTGCTCAGCGGGGAGTCTGCTTCTCCCTCTGATCCTCTTCCCTCTCATGCTCTCTGTCTCTCATTCTCTCTCTCAAATAAATAAATAAAATCTTTAAAAAAAAAAAAAAAAAGAATCTGAAAGCAGTGGTCTTAACGAAATTGCTTCAGCTGCTCTATTCAGATGGCTGTAGAGCCAGCACATTCTAATGAATTCCTATGTGAGAGTCCTTCCCTTTTTTGCACAAAAAGTTATTTATTGCCATTAGATATTGGTTCCAGAAGATTTCCATTGCAACTTCACTTGATTTGCTTTTGAATGACAATAACAATAATATCCACAAACATGTGCAAAGCCCCCTAACCCCAGTTTAAATATTTTTTAAGTTTTTTTAATTCCAGCATAGTTAAGTGTTTTATTAGTTTCAGGTGTAAAATATAGTGAATCAACAATTCTGAGCATTACTCAGTGCTCATCATAAGTGTACTTTTTAATCTCCATCACCTATTTCACTCATCCCACCCCCTCAACAATCTCCCCTCTGGTAATTATCAGTTCTCTATAGTTAAAAAGTCTGCCTCTTTGATTAGATTTATTCCTAGATATCTTATGGTTTTGGGTGCAATTGTAAATGGGATCGACTCCTTAATTTCTCTTTCTTCTGTCTTGTTGTTGGTGTATAGGAATGCCACTGATTTCTGTGCACTGATTTTATATCCTGCCACTTTACTGAATTCCTGTACGAGTTCTAGCAGTTTTAGGGTGGAGTCTTTTGGGTTTTCCACATAAAGTATCATATCATTTGCAAAGAGTGAGAGTTTGACTTCTTTGCTGACTCGGATGCCTTTTATTTCTTTTTGTTGTCTGACTGCTGTGGCTACAGAAAACTATGAAAGGGGCGCCTGGGTGGCTCAGTTGTTAAGCATCTGCCTTCGGCTCAGGTCATGATCCCAGGGTCCTGGGATCGAGCCCCGCATCGGGCTCCCTGCTCCGCGGGAAGCCTGCTTCTCCCTCTCCCACTCCCCCTGCTTGTGTTCCTCTCTCGCTGTATCTCTCTCTGTCAAATAAATAAAATCTTAAAAAAAAAAAAAAAGAAAACTATGAAACACTCATGAAAGAAATTGAGGAAGACACAAAGAAATGGAAAAATGTTCCATGCTCACAGATTCAAAGAACAAATATTGTGAAGATGTCAATGCTACCTAGAGCAATCTACACATTCAATGCAATCCCTATCAAAATACCATCCACTTTTTTCAAAGAAATGGAACAAATAACCCTAAAATTTGTATGGAACCAGAAAAGACCCCGCATAGCCAGAGGAATATTGAAAAAGAAAAGCACAGCTGGTGGCATCACAATTCCGGACTTCAAGCTCTGTTACAAAGCTGTCATCATCAAGACAGTATGGTACTGGCACAAAAACAGGCACACAGATCAATGGAACGGAATAGAGAGCCCAGAAATGGACCCTTCACTCTATGGTCAAGTAATCTTCGACAAAGCAGGAAAGAATGTCCAAAGGAGAAAAGACAGTCTCTGCAACAAATGGTGTTGGGAAAATTGGACAGCCACATGCAGAAGAATGAAACTGGACCATTTCCTTACACCACACACAAAAATAGACTCCAAATGGTTGAAAGACCTCAATGTGAGACAGGAGTTCATCAAAATCCTAGAGGAGAACACAGCAACCTCTTCGACCTCAGCTGCAGCAACTTCTTCCTAGAAACATCGCCAAAGGCAAGGGAAGCAAGGGCAAAAATGAACTATTGGGACTTCATCAAGATAAAAAGCTTTTGCACAGCAAAAGAAATGGTCAACAAAACCCAAAGACAATGGACAGAATGGGAGAAGATATTTGCAAATGACATATCAGATAAAGGGCTAGTATCCAAAATCTATAAAGAACTTATCAAACTCAACACCCAAAGAACAAAGAATCCAATCAAGAAATGGGCAGAAGACATGAACAGATATTTTTCCAAAGAAGACATCCAAATGGCCAACAGACACATGAAAAAGTGCTCAACATCGCTCGGCATCAGGGAAACCCAAACAAAACCTCAATGAGATACCACTTCATACCAGTCAGAATGGCTAAAATTAACAAGACAGGAAACGACAGATGTTGGTGGGGATGCAGAAAAAGGGGAACCCTCCTACACTGTTGGTGGGAATGCAAGCTGGTGCAACCACTCTGGAAAATAGTATGGAGGTTCCTCAAAAAGTCAAAATAGAGCTACCATACAATCCAGCAATTGCACTACTGGGTATTTACCCCAAAGGTACAAATGTAGGGATCCAAAGGGGTACGTGCACCCCGATGTTTATAGCAGCAATGTCCACAATAGCCAAACTGTGGAAAGAGCCAAGATGTCCATCAACAGATGCATGGATAAAGAAGATGTGGTATATATATACAATGCAATATTATGCAGCCATCAAAAGGAATGAAATCGTGCCATTTGCAACGATGTGGATAGAACTGGAGGGTATTATGATGAGCGAAGTAAGTCAGTCAGAGAAAGACTTGTATCATATGATCTCACTGATATGAGGAATTAATCTCAGGAAACTGAGGGTTGCTGGAGTGGTGGGGGGTGGGAAGGATGGGGTGGCTGGGTGATAGATACTGGGGAGGGTGTATACTACGGTGAGCACTGTGAATTGTGTAAGACTGCTGAATCACAGACCCGTACCTCTGAAACAAATAATATATGTTAAAAAAAAAAAAAAAAAGAAGATAGCAGGAAGGGAAAAATGAAGAGGGGGAAATCGGAGGTGGAGACAAACCATGAGAGACTATGGACTCTGAGAAACAAACTGAGGGTTCTAGAGGGGAGGGGGTTGGGGGGATGGGTTAGCCTGTTTAAAAAAAAAAAAAAGAATCTGTTTCTTGGTTTGTCTCTATTTTTTTTTCCTTTGTTCATTTTTTTTGTTTCTTAAATTCCACATGAGTGAAATAATATGGTATTTGTCTTTCTCTGACTTATTTCACTTAGTATTGAGTCATTCTCATTTCTGATAGAACTAAATGGGATGGAAGCCATGCTATTTATTTCTTACAGGAGCAGATGTTGTTTATTCAAACACATAAGCATTAAGTCCTTTTCATTTGCAGCCTCAAAAAAGTTAGGAAAAATTATTTCCTCAGGACCTAAACTTTTTTTTTTTTAAAGATTTTATTTATTTATTTGAGAGAGAGAGAATGAGATACAGAGAGCATGAGAGGGAGGAGGGTCAGAGGGAGAAGCAGACTCCCTGCCGAGCAGGGAGCCCGATGCAGGACTCGATCCCGGGACTCCAGGATCATGACCTGAGCCGAAGGCAGTGGCTTAACCAACTGAGCCACCCAGGCGCCCCTGGGACCTAAACTTTTAAGTGAAATTTTTTTCAGATTTATTTGAGAGAGAGAGCGAGCACACGAGGAGGGGCAGAGAGAGAGAGAATCTCAAGCAGACTCCTAGCCAAGAGGGAAAGCAGATGCAGGGCTCCAGCTCAGGACACAAGATCAGGACCTAGGCTGAAATCAAAAGTCAGACACTCAATCGACTGAACCACCCAGGTGCCCCAGACCTAAACTTTTAAGAAACAGATCCAATTCCCAACGACGCGGATGGAACTGGAGGGTGTTATGCTGACCGAAATAAGTCAATCAGAGAAAGACATGTATCATATGACCTCACTGATATGAGGAATTCTTAATCTCAGGAAACATACTGAGGGTTGCTGGAGTGGGGGGCAGGTGGGAGGGATGGGGTGGCTGGGTGATAGATGCTGGGAAGGGTATGTGCTATGGTGAGTGCTGTGAATTGTGCAAGACTTGAATCACAGATCTGTACCTCTGAAACAAATAATGCAATATATGTTAAAAAAAAAAAAAAAAAGATAGGAGGAGGGGAAGAATGAAGGGGGCAGAAATCGGAGGGGGAGATGAACCTTGAGAGATGATGGACTCTGAAAAACAAACTGAGGGTTCTAGAGGGGAGGGGGGTGGGAGGATGGGTTAGCCTGGTGATGGGTATTAAAGAGGGCACGTTCTGCATGGAGCACTGGGTGTTATGCACAAACAGTGAATCATGGAACACTACATCTAAAACTAATGATGTAATGTATGGTGATTAACAGAACAAAAAATTTTTAAAAAAGATAACAGTTTCTTATAAATACAAAGATCTACTTCCACTTTTCCTTGTGAAAAAATATTTTCCCTACACCACAATACCATTTTTAAATGATTTATTCCCCTTCTTATCTGCAATTGATGTAGGAAATGTTGGGTTCGGGAGCCAATGGCCAAAAAAGAATTCTTGAGAAGTTTTCAGTGCAAAAAGGTGGTTTTATTAAAGCACGGGGACAGGACCCATGAGCAGAAAGAGCTGCACTGGGTTGTGATGGATGACTGATTATATACTTTCAAGTTGGGAGGGGGTTAGGGATAGCCTAAGTCTCTAAGGAATTTTGGAAGAAAGGTTTCTAGGACCTTGAAATGGCTAGATATTTTTAGGAAAAGGTCATTTATTACCGTCTAAACCCTCAGTCATGAGACCCTTCAGATGTATATCAGTGGGCCATATGCTTGGAGAACGACTGCTAACATGTATCTTGGGGGGATAAAGATAAAGGAAGTTTCAAGAAGAATTTTTATGTTAAAGCAGACTTATACGATACTTCTGGGGTTGGGATAATGTTAAGCTAAGATGGCCTTTTGCCCTTGGTGAAGTGTCAACATCGAGGCAGCTGAGTTCCCAGAGGAAGGTCACTCTACCTGTTATAAGGACTTGTCAATGTAGGTAGTAAGGAAATTTAATTTTTTTCGTTTGCCTTTGTTTCCCACATCACAATGACAAATCTAATATTTACAAAGTATGTGAAATATATAGTTGAAAGGTCTAATCTTTTGCACCAATACTAAATTCTTTTAATTACTATTGCTTTATAAGTTTTAAAATTTCAAATGGAAAGGTATCATTTTTTTTAGGAATAACATGGCTAACCTTATTCCTTTACCCTAAAAAAAAAAAACTTTTATATGTAAACAAGTTAGCTTGTCAATCTATAAGTGAATTTGGAATTAGAAATTAGAATTTATGATTGTATAACCCTCTGTTCATGAACATAATACAATTCCTCCTTTAGGAATTTTTAGGTATTTCAGTAAAGCTTTATATTTTTTCTTATAAATAATGTGAATTTATATTTAGTGTATTTATTGTGGGGTACTTTATATTTATTTACTCTAGGAATTCTGAATTATTAAGAAATTAAAGTCTAAAGTTATTAAATATATTTGTTCTCCTGAAAAAAAAATTACATCACATTGTATCAGCTAACTGCCACATTTCCAAACTTATATTTATGTCATAACTATTTATGGTTTTAACTACACAAATCCATTATTTTTACCTCTATCTCCAGAGTTATTTCTGGCATCATTTTCATTTTACATCTATGGCTTTAAAATAATTTAGTGATTATTGCCTAGACCCTTGATCTCATTAGAGGTTTCAAAATGGTTGTTCAATCAGTCATCTATTGCTGCTTAACAAGCTACCCCAAAACCAAATGCCTTAAAATAATAACCATGTATTACTGCTCATGAGCCTCTGGTCAGCTGTGTGGTTCTGCTGGGATAGGCACAATTGATCTCAGCTGGGCTAACTCATATATTTGAGCTCAACTGGCCCACTAGCTAGAGCTGGCTGCTCTAAGATATATCATCCAGCAGGCTAGCCCAGCTGGGATTGTTTTACATAGTGGTTCAGAGTTCAAAAAGTGAGATGAAAAGCACGCAACATTCCTTGAGGGTTAGGCTTGGAACTGGCATAACATCTTATTCACTGTACTCTTATTTTTAAGTTTTTATTGAAATTCCAGTTAACATAGAGTATAATACTATTTTCAGGTGTACAATTTAGTGATTCAACACTTACATACAATATCCGGTGCTCATTGCAACAAGTGCACTCTTTAATCCCCATCACCTATTTAACCCACTGTACTCTTATTAATCAAACCAAGTCACAAAGCTAGATTCAGAGTGGAAAACAAGACTTCACTTCCTGAGGTAAAAGTCTGTTCAGTATCATTGGAAAAAACCATGGTGGATAATTGTGGAGACTGCTGCAGCCGACCACGGTTATTATCCTTATTCTGTCATTTCTTCCAAATTTGTTAGCTGGAATTCTTTTATTCTTTTCCCTACCAATTTATGATGACCTTGACACACAGATCATAGCAGAGAGTCGGGTCAAATGTCTAATTCTATATGTTTGTGCATGTGTCGTTTGTATTTTTTTGGTAAATCAATTTCAAAAAAATAATGAATTGGTCCCATTGCAATCTCCAATGTTGACAATGATTTCTTAGCCTTCTCCTTGATTCATAGTCATTGTCAGAGCCATTTCTGAAGATTCCACTTACAGTAGCATCTTCTTTTTTTTAAAGATTGTATTTATTTATTTGGCAGAGAGACACAGCCAAAAAGGGAACAAAGGCAGGGGAAGTAGGAGAGGGAGAAGCAGGCTTCCCGTGGAGCAGGGAGCCCGATGCCATACAGGGCTCGATCCCAGGACCCTGGGGTCATGACCTGAGCCAAAGGCAGATGCTTAACCAACTGAGCCACCCAGGCGCCCCAGCATCTTCTTTTTAAGAGTGTGTTTTCACTGGTGATTTCTGAGTTCCAGCATTCTCCTTTTATTATACATTCCTCAGAGCTTGTTTAGACATTTTATATGTTAATCTACAAATGCTTTATGTGGTCCATAAGGATAGATTCTGGGCTTGTCCTTTTTATCTGCCACAAGAATGATTCACTCAGTCAAGAATCATACCCTTGGGCCATTTCTGATCATTTAAGTATGCTATTCACATAACTGTATGTGACCTGAAGAATGCTATACATAAGAAGCAGGCTTCATTCTCACATCTTACATGTTTTAAATATTTAGTTCTATATTTGGTACCCCACAGATGCTATAAACTAAACCTCTAAAACAAAAAGTAGAGAGAACACAGACTTAGGATATCAGCCCTAAATTCCTATGGGAAAAATATGGAGGGCAGGCTTTGTAAATAAGTTATACATAGTCATATATACATTCATACATGAATACATATGTATTCAATAGAAATATGTGAGCCACATGTGTAATTTTAATTTTTCTGGAAGCCACATTTAAACAATAAAAACAAGCAAAACTCATTTTAAAGATTTGTTTTTACTTAACCCAAAATATTATGGCATCAAAAGGCAAAAAAATCATACAAAATTATAAGGTATTTTTGATCCTTTAAGTATTTCATACTAGGTCCTTAACATCCAGTGTATATTTTTAAACTAATATCATATCTTAATTTGGAGCCACATTTTAGGGGTCCAATGGTCAGATATTGCTAGTGGTGACCATATTTTACACCACGGTGAAATCTACAATAACCATACATTTTGTACTACCATGAGGCAGTAATTTCCTTCTTCACTACCATCCCACCTTGGATTAGAATTTTAACAGATTTGCTAAAACACACACACACACACACACACAAACAGAAACAACAAACTAACACTACACTTTACCCTCCACCAGAACTATTGATCTTTTCATTTGACCTGCTGCAAAACTACATCCTCCTCAGGATAGGACAGAGTGGGGAAGGAAAGGATCTAAATATTCTGCCCAGAAGTTAGAATGGGTAGCTTTCACATAGTTACCCATGCATAACCTCATGCTGCTTCTAGAAGAAAATTGTATACTGGAACCAAGAATGCAGACATAAAGCTACATAACATCATCACAACCAAGAGTTGATATAAATCCTTGTAAATTTCTGATTATTTTATCCTATGACTATGGTAACCATGTACATAAGTCCACATTTTTTTTTGAGGGAGGGGACCAAAGAAGGTTGCCCTTTTATTTAAAGATTTATCTATTTATTTTTCAGAGAAAGAGCAAGAGTGTGCACAAGCAAGGGAAGCAGCACACAGAGGGAGAAGCAGGCTCCCCACTGAGCAAGAAGCCCGATGCGGGACTAGATCCCAGGACCCTGGAATCATGACCTGAGCTGAAGGCAGACGCTTAACTGACTGAGCCACCCAGGCATCCCATAAGTTCACATTTTAACTTACCTCGAAGGATTACCCTCAATATTACCATTCCAGGTTTTCCTGCACATAAACTTAAAACACTTCATAAACTGACTTCATTATACTGAATAAATCCAGCATAGAAGTAGATGCACATTGCTTTCCATTCAAAGGAAAGGATTTAGTTACTAACTTGGAAACATTTTAAAACATACTCCTTTATAAAACAGTTCCATAATACGGATCACTGAAAATAGCAATGAAGTAAAGGTGTCACTGTATACCGTAAACATTTTAGATGCAGTAGTGGGGATGACATCACATTTATTCATCTTGTCTGCCCAATAAAATGAAAGTTTTATTATAAAGTCAAAAGGGTCTGTCTGCTAAACACTATAAATTCCTTGGCCCTGAATAGATAAGCCATTAACCTGTTAATACATTTAAGAGAAAAAATGTGAACTTGAGAATACAGTTATGCTTTCCATAAAATAAATAACATTACACTATTGTAGATTAGATCACTATATTCCTTAATAAATACATAAAATAAGACTAACACATGCAGCTGCCTAACTTGGGATCATTCATTTGACTAAGTGCTTCTGTATATTACAAAGGATGAGAGGCAGAAGTAGAAAAAAACCAACATCCATGATAATTACACATCAAAACTACTCTAGGCATATAAAGTGTATCTTTACTAATCTTCACTACAATATATAAAAAGAAATTAACTATCCGCAACCTATAGATAAGGACGTATGCTTTAATTAATTAATTCTCCAAGGTCACATAGGGAAAATATAATGGAGCTGGGTTTCCAGGCAGGGTAAGTTTGTCCTTGATGCCCAAGCACTTCTATTACCACTTAATATATCTCCTTCTATAATTAACTGACCTTACACTTCAACTACATACTGGAGAAGACTTGCAAATAGAAGGCACAGTTGGTGTTTTGGAATTGACAGTAAGCAATTTGCAGGCTAATAAATCTAAGGACCCAGCTGTTTCTCTTATTGGCAGTAATGGAGCAACCACTTCAGGCTCTGTATTTTGGGTTAATTAGAACACTTCTCAGGTGGTAAAATTGATAGCCTTCAGCTTGGTATGCTTTCATGCCACCTGAGGCATACTGTTATCATTCAGAAATGCACTGCCTGCCAAGTACTACTGCTCAATTCACATAATTAGTTTAGCACTATAATCATTGAACTGTTTTCCAAATAGGATATGGAAGAAAAAATTTATATACACATTTTAAATTTGTATTTAGTTTTAGAGATTCCTCTGTCTTGTCATCACTTCAGAGATAACAGAATTTACCAATTGTCTTTAAGAGGTAATACAAATATAATAAAAATCAGGTAAATATTACTGGTCACTTTGATTAGATCTTTACATCAGTCATCTGATTTATTCCTTAAGCCTACTTTACACTGTGATAGCTATTGTTACCCAGTTTTCCAGATGAACAATGTAAGCTGAACAATGTAGCATAACTTTCAATTCATACAAATATTAAATGTTTGAGATTCCAAATAGTCTCACTCTAGACCCTGCATTCTTAATAAATGTATATTTGCAAAGTTGTTAACATTTTCAATAAAGTAATTGCTCTACATATGTATCAACACATTCATTAATGATTAAACAAAGTAAATGTTTTTATTTTGAATGTTAAACAGAACATATATTAACTAACCTTACAAAAAGATATAAGATTTTAGATCATCCTAATAATATACTTTAAGTCATTTTTTATGGCATCTCATATTAAAGAGTTTTATTTTGAAAAGCATCTTCCATGATGTGCCCCAAAGTGCACAATCATTTGGTCCACCTTGAAAAAGAAAACGAAGTTGAAAGCTTATTTGCAGTAACTCACTAAATATCTAAAACATACTTCACTGAATTTATAAAACCTTTGAATTGTGACTTTTACTTACTAATGTTCTGAGGTTAATTATAACTAAGCCAATGGAGTCCCTTTGGCCTAAAAAGTATAGATAAGGTTTCAGCATTTGCTCTTTAGACATTATATGATTTTTTTTTTTAAAGATTTTATTTATTTATTCATGAGAGACAGAGAGAGAGAGAGAGAGGCAGAGGGAGAAGCAGGCTCCCAAGGAGCAGGGAGCCCGATGCGGGACTCGATCCCAGGACCCTGGGATCATGACCTGAGCCGAAGGCAGACGCTCAACCATCTGAGCCACCCAGGCGCCCGACATTATATGATTTTGTAGAAATTATTTAAATAAGTCATTATAAAACAAGTGCTTTTCCGAAATAAGTCAATCAGAGAAAGTCAATTATCATAGGATCTTGCTGATATGTGGAATTTGAGAAACAAGACAGAGGATCATAGGGGAAGGGAGGGAAAAATGAAACAAGACAAAACCAGAGAGGGAGACAAACCATAAGAGACTCTTAATCTCAGGAAACAAACTGAGAGTTGCTGGAATGGAGGGGGTTGGGAGGGATGGAGTGGCTGGGTGATGGACACTGGGGAGAGTATGTGCTATGGTGAGCGCTGTGAATTGTATAAGACTGATGAATCACAGACCTGTACTCCTGAAACAAATAATGCATTATATGTTAATTTTAAAAAGTGCTTTTCAATGCATACTGTGTCTCAGGACCTTTACTAAATAAAAGGGATAGAAATAGGAAGAATCATCAATTGAGGAGCTTACAACCAACAAGAGGTTTACAGACTTGACAATGTATGATCTATTCTTGACAAATTCATTGAAAATTTTGCCTTATTGTTTTCACAAACATTTCTATGATCATTCCAAAGATGTTTTAATATCAGGAATAGAACAGTGTGGTAGATTAAACTTGGGCACAAATCTTTGTAGTTCTCTCATCAACTGTTGGAGACTATTTTCCCACCTCTTAAATTTGTGCTGGCCCGGAATCTTGCTTTCAGTAATAGAATGTACCAGACGTGATGCCGTGGAAGTTTTCGAGCCTAAGCTTCAAGATACCTTTTGGCTTTTGCCTTTGCTCTTTTGGAATGCTGTCCTAAGAATGCCTTGTAAAGAAACAATTGGGCCTACTGGAATATTAATAGCCATGTAAAAGAAAACTGAGTTGCCCCACATGACCAGCCCAGTACTACTGTGAGATTTGTGAATGGTCATTTTCAAACTTCCAGCCCAAACAGCACTGCAGCCGAGTTCAGCACTTTATAAAGGAGCTCAGGTGAAACCAAAAGAACGGCCTATTGAACTCACAGCATCCTAGAAATAATAAGTCAAAGTTGTTTTAAGACACTAAATTGTGGGGGTTTTACTTGATAATATTTAACTGAAACAGATATTGTAGTTTTAAGCCACTGATGAACTTCAGAGGTGAATATCTTCAAGGCAGCTTGGATCTGCATTCCCTATCATAGGTCCTAAGTAGTAGCAGTAGGGTGAATGAATTTTCAATGGGTAGAGAAATGTCTAGTCAAGGTCCTGAGAAGATGGATAAAAATTGAAGTATAAACTTAAAGTATTTTTGGGCGCCTGGGTGGCTCAGTCATTGGGCATCTGCCTTTGGCTCAGGTTATGATCCCACGGTCCTGGGATCAAGCCCCGCATCGGGCTCCCTGCTCTGCAGGAAGCCTGCTTTTCCTTTCCCACTCTCCCTGCTTGTGTTCCCTTTCTTGCTGTGACTCTCTCTGTCAAGTAAATAAATAAAATCTTTAAAATAAATAAATAAAAATTAAAAAAATAAACTTAAAGTATTTTTATGGATCAAAACTAAAATATTACAATGGTAGATACATATCATTATACATTTGACAAAACCCAAAAAATGTACAATACCAAGAGTGAACCCTAATGTAAACTATAGACTTTGGGTGATAATGATGTGTCAATGCAGGTTTACTGATCATAACAAATGTCCACTGTAATGTAGGATGCTAATCATAGGCATGTTTGCCCATTTGGGAACTCTGCACTTTCTGCTTAATTTTGCTGTAAACCTAAAAAAAACATAAAGTTTACTAATTTGAGAAAAACTAAAATAACAATGACAATAAGAATCATTTGTGTTTGATTATTCCTCTTTTAACAGATTCAATTTTAAATGTAAATTAGTTTGTTATGTCAGAATTTAATGAGGCTTAACTGTAATATATCCCTTAATAAAGTGTTAAATATAATTTTTGTTTTGTACCTCACCCTATAGATATATATTCATTGAAACCCAAAAGAAAAATAACATGCAATGCTGCTTACACACAAACACACATAGATACCTGAGAGAAATATTTCATTAGTCGCTGAACAGCTCTATATATGCCAACAAACTATACTTGTGGGAAGGAAACAAATTTTGATTTTGAACTACAAAATCACCTCACAAAAATGCATAATTATGTCAGTACTTACTTCCGTTGATGAAATTTGGAAGAGGTGGGAAAAGAAAGATATGTATGAAGTGTATATGTGTGTGTATACAGGGAGAGGGGGGTAAAATGTGTAAGTGAAATAATTTTCCTTAATTGTATTCCTAGCTACTGCTGTTTATTTTAAATTGCCTCTTTGGAGTTTTAGAGCACTAAAAATAATTAAATATTATCTGCATAGTAATAGCAATTTTAAATTAAGATAACTTATTAAATATTATCTAAATTTTGTTTTATTTTTGCTTCACTTCTGGAATGAGCTTTTCACTGTCTGTAAATGGATAAAGGTGAGATATAAAAATGAGAAACACAGATATTCAGTAATGAGACAGTAGCAATGATATGATATAAAATTTGGGGGAATAATAAAATTTAGGGAAAACCTTAATAAGCTATGGAGTTTAGTTAATGTTCAATGTGTTATGTCTCCTTAAACCGTATTACAGTATAAGAAGATAAATGTGAAATATATATTAATACCATTTCAAGATAATTTCATTCTTTTGATTGCTAAAATGATAATATTCAACATTTACTGTGTGTGTATTATATGCTAAGCACTCTTCTGATCAGTTCACATATAACATTTAATCCTCATAAGAACCATTTTAAGTAGATACCCACTTTACAGATTAGGAAATAGACATAAAGAGACTAAATAATTCAGTTAAGGTCACATGGCTACTAGATGTTGAAGCTGGAATTTAAACACAGTAAGTTTAACTCTAGAATTTAAATTCTTAAATACAGGAGCCAAAAAGGAAACTATACTGTGACTAACAGGAAACACATACTTTATACATCTTTTTTTTACTTCTAATTTTTCAGTGAAGGACACATGATAACCACTACACTATGGAAACTGTTACCCTAGTTTTGTAAAACAAGCCATGCTGATAGTTACTTTGGTCTCTTCTCTCTAGATCTATTGTAATTAAAATCTGTAGTAAATTATTTAACACAAATTGCATTTTCATTATTCTGTATGACTTACCCTCCTCCTCCACACAAAGAACCATGTGATGCTGTATAAGCAAAGCTCCTGATTTATTCAATCCACAGTTCTGTATTCTATAAAGACATAGGTCACAACTAAATCAATCCCACCCATACTCAGAACCTGAAGTTTGACCTCTATATAGGGTTGCTCAAAGTCTGATTTTCTGGCTACTAATACCCCCATCCCAATTAATCTATGGATTTTAATCCACATGCCAGCATCTCTGAACCTTTTTCATTCCCTTGAGACTTTGCTAATAGATTTTCAGGTCTCCAAGTCTATTTAAAATTACCATTAATAAAAATCGTCTACCTGAAACTTCCATGTTACTACCGCATTACTTTATTTATGTTGTCTCTTAAGACTATAATTTCCATTCATTTTCCTGGGTCTCTGAATCTTGGTTTCCCTTCTCTTTTTGTCCATATTGTTGAGGATCTACAACACAGGCTATAATTTAATTAAGTTGGAAACAATCTGTCTCATTGTGTGGCCATCTGAGACCTTCCTTGTATTGAGTGAAACTTTCTCATTGGCCATATTAAAGTGTCTTGACTACCATGCATTGACTAGCTGATTGAAACTTATACCCAAGTATACTTGAAATTCTCAACTACTTCTCCAATCCTTGACATCCTTATATCATGTCTAGATTTTTCTTTATATTTATTTATATGCTTGACTTTATATTTACCAAACATTAGTGCTCTCATTTTGACAGAGTTCAGTGATCTAATCCTCAATAACACTAGGCTTCAAGATAATATTTTGGAATATTCTCCATATAGCACAGCTACCTGAAACACAAGTAAATTTTTAAATTGAATTCATGTGAGGTAAGTGGCATTCTATCTTTATTAGTTTTACAAAGTATGGCATACCGAGTTTAATTAAAAAATCTTTTTAAACTTCTGAAAGATAGTTTAAAGGACCCATCTCTGTGAATCCACAAGGAAAATAATTTCAGATGCACCCAAAGTTTTCCACACTACCTTTAATATGAAAAGTTTGATGTATTTAAATTAATTCTTTTAATGAGACTAACTGCAAATTTACTAAGTTATATTGACAGAATTAAATGGACTTTGGAAATGCATTTCTACTATCTAGATACCTTTGTAGATTCCCCAGATTCTAATCAAATTTTCTGCAGGTATTTTCATTACCATTTAATTCATTTTACAGTGTATTTGCTATGTGCCTCTCATTTAACCAGCAGTCATTGATTTTGTCTATTCAAACACTTTAGATGAGTTTTCTCCAGCTTAATTCTCTCAACTCTTTGTACCTCTGAAATCCCCAGAATATCCTTTGAGATATGAAAAGCAACAGTCTCTCCCCTTCAAAAGAGACACTAAAACATTACGCTTGGTAATAGTACTGTGGTCATAATGATGAAGGGTCTGAATAAAAGATTCCCAGGGGAGATATTTGAAAAAAGGTGAGTGCTGTCAGCATGTAGAGATACGATGTTGGGCATTAGAGCTTGGGATATCAAAATGGAGAGCTTCAAGTATTTAAGGGCTACTTTATATATATGAACACAGGTTTATTATGTAAAGTTCCAAAGAACAGAATGAAGATTAATTTGTAGAAGATCCAAAGAGACAGACTTACTATAATTACATTGAAGAATAAAATGAATAAAATATGAAATAATCCACATGTCAAGAAGCCTTTATTCACCGCATTTTGATTTAATTCAATGAACAATTACCCAGTTCCTACCATAGACACTATTGCACACTGTACAGGGAACTAAGATACAAAGATAAATATAGCACAGCATTCAGTCAATTCAGATCTCTGTGCCAGTACCTCTGGTCTCAAGAAACTATTTTATGTATAGACCCTTGACCATATAGCTTCTCATTATATTCTGCAGTTTGGGGCAGGTAACACCTAATATTAAATCTCCTATTTCAAGGAGGACACTTACCTCTCTCTATTTTGTCACTCTGACCCAAGGCAGATGCACATGAATGGCTTAATTTTCTTTTCTCCTTACAAGACTAGTTTGGGATAATAGCTCTTTACTACAGGTTCAAAGATAACAAAACATAGTACAAAATGCAAATATAGTATTAATTATGCAAATAATTAAAATTAGCAAATAGATATGACAGAAATTAAAATGCACCTCCCCGACATATCTTGCTCAGTTCTTTACAGCAGCACTTCTCAAATTTGAATGTCCATTACAAGTCATTTGGATATCTTATTAGGATGCGGATTCTGGGGTGCCTGGGTGGCTCAGTTGGTTAGGCGACTGCCTTCGGCTCAGGTCATGATCCTGGAGTCCCGGGATCAAGTCTCACATCGGGCTCCCTGCTCGGCAGGGGGTCTGCTTCTCCCTCTGACCTTCCCCCCTCTCATGTGCTCTCTGTCTCTCACTCTCTCAAATAAATGAATAAATAAAATCTTTAAAAAAAAAAAAGATGAGAATTCTGATAGCAGGAGGGGAAGAATGAAGGGGGGGAAATTGGAGGGGGAGACGAACCATGAGAGACGATGGACTCTGAAAAACAAACTGAGGGTTCTAGAGGGGAGGGGGGTGGGAGGATGGGTTAGCCTCGTGATGGGTAGTAAAGAGGGCACGTTCTGCATGGAGCACCGGGTGTTATGCACAAACAATGAATCATGGAACACTACATCTAAAACTAATGATGTAATGTATGGGGATTAACATAACAATAAAAAAATTTTTAAAAATGCAGATTCTGCAGGAAGTGTCAGGTGGGGCGCAAGCTCCCAGGTGATGTTGCTACTGCTTGGTACTACTGCCCTGCTCACTACACTGAGTGGCGAAGTTTTTCTAGATGCCTTTTTTTTAAATCTTATTTTATTTAAATTCAATTAGTTAACATATAGTGTATCACTAGTTTCAGATGTAGAGTTCAGTTTAATCATCAGTGGCATATAACAGGCAGGGCTCATTACATCTCATGCCCTCCTTTGCCCATCACCCAGTTTCCCCACCCTCCCAACCTCCCCTCCAGCAACCCTCAGTGTGTTTCCTATAGTTAAGAGTCTCTTTCCTAGATGCCTTTCTAACAAGCTTAAGGACTTCCTCTCTGTCACTCCTTTTGTGTCAAAATCCAGATTTACCCCAAGGTGCCCTTAAGCACACATGATCTGCCCAGAATCTAGTTCAGAGTGAATTTGAGGCACTTAGAAGGGAAGAGATTTACTTCTCAACCCAAAATACTGCCCAACTTCCCAGGCCATATTTCCTATCTCAAAAATGTTTGACAGAATGTTTTCTTTTTTTCCCCCTGATTACAAATAATTTATCCCCTTGAATTTTCTGATCAAGTTAGAAATTGGGTAATTATAGGGGGAAAAAAAAGAAACTAATAGCTTCTATTTAAAACCCTTGCCAAATTAAATGGGAAAATCCAGGAATATTTCCCATTCCTCAAAAACTTAAATAATATATTAAAAGCAGTATCTGTTAAATCGAAGACAGCACTTATTACATCCATCCAGATACTTCAATCTCTCATCTTGATTCTGGTGGAAATAAGACCTGCATAACTCTCCTGCAATCTTTTGCAAGTGCTCAAAAATAAACAAGCAAGCAAGCAAACAACAACAAAAACCATACATGTCTCCAGAAGAATAAATATGAGTTTATAGGCACATTAGTCTAAATCCACTCTAAGAAAGAAGCATTTTTTCTGAGGAAAGACAGAACACTACCATAATATAGTCAACTTTTTTCATTATTACACAAAGTACGTGAAGTCCTTATAATCATAGTTCCTCATCTGCTTTCAATTTCAATTTTAGTCTCAATTTTACATTAGCATAACTAAGCGGTCCTTTCCTTGACCCTCAAGTATTGGGAAACAGTCCACTCCATAGGGATTTAAAGGTTTCACTTCATATTATACAGAAAATGGCTTATAGTTTCTTCTGACTCTATGATCTATTGAGGTGTTATAGACATCTCTCCACCTTTTCTCCTACTATCCTCAGTCTAAGCACATATATATTGAATTTACACATTAAAGGTAAAAAATTTTAACCCACAATTGGGTTTGGAAAAAAAAAAGGACATCTCCAGTTACTATAAATGAAGAGAGAGTTGAAGGTCAGTGGTAAACCTATCAGCTGATCCTATGGTGGCCAGGAAGCTCAGATAATGACTCTAGGAGTACACTGTAATACCTGTCAGAAGAAAGGAATGGTGGAATTAGGCTCACATCAAGTATAGTGCTGAAACTAAAGACCCTCAACTAAAGCCTTTCAAAAGGCTGACCTGACTTTGGAAAGAAAATGATAAAAAAAAAAAAGAACTTCACTAACTAAGGAAATATCAGGGGAAACTTGTCACAGCTCAGAAATCCAGGTGCTTTTTTTTTTTTTGTCTTTATATCTTCAGTAAGGAATGTAAGGCTGGGATCTGAATTTATATTTCTGATAAATGAAGAGACCCTGACAAATTAAACTGATTAATGAACTGCTCTGGAGACAACTAAAACTCTGGGAACATAGGAGGAGTCACCACAATAGTAAAAGCATTTTGTGACTACATTTTCCTCCACTCGTGGGGGTTGAGGATAGGGAGAGGAAAGCAATTCTGCAAAAGAGAAGCTTCCAAAAAAAATTATACTTCAGGGGCGCCTGGGTGGCTCAGTTGGTTAAGCAACTGCCTTCGGCTCAGGTCATGATCCTGGAGTCCCGGGATCGAGTCCCGCATCAGGCTCCCTACTCAGCAGGGAGTCTGCTTCTCCCTCTGACCCTCCTCCCTCTCATGCTCTCTGTCTCTCATTGTCTCTCTCGCAATAAAATCTTAAAAAAAAAAAATTATACTTCATACAGTGGGAAAAAAACAACATGAAAGATAAAACTTGCACATATACAAAGAAAAAAATTAACTTACTAATTGAGGAAAAAGTAAATTTGAGAGAAATTAGCAAATATGTATTAAATTATTATAATAGAAAGATAAACTATAATGAAAAACAGATTTTAAAAATCAGAACAGTGAAAAAAATGAAATAGAAACGAAAAGGAATCACTAGAATTAAAAAATCCTGAATGTAAAGCTTAAGTAGCATATCAGAATTGTATGACCAAAAGAAGTAATTAGTGAAATGATGTATAGAGCATAGGAAATTTTCAGAATAAATCACAGAAAAAAATTCTTTAAAGGTTTTATTTATTTATTTATCAGAGAGAAAGAGAGAGAAAGAGAGCACAAGCAGGGGGAGCTGCAGGCAGAGGGAGAAGCAGGCTCCCTGCTGAGCAAGGAGCCCAATGTGGAACTTGATCCCCAAACCCTTGGGATCATGACCTGAGCCAAGGCAGACACTTAACTGACTGAGCCACCCAGGTGTCTCTAAATCACAGAGAAATTAAAAAAAAAAAAAAAAAAAAAAAAAAAAAAAAAACTTTAAAAGAAAAAAAAAAAAAAAAAGAAGGCCCAATATATGTCTAATAGGATTTGTAGAAAAAAAAGAGAAAAATAATTTTCCAAAAAGTAATTCCTAACATTTTCCTACATTAAAGACTTGAGTAGAAATTTGAAAGTAGTATACCATATCTTACTCATTATAAATAGATTTAAACTCTATTACAAAATCCTAATCACAAAAAGAAATTAATAAATAAGAGTTAAGAAAAAGTTCATTAATTTCAAATAATTGCAACTGGACTGATAACACATTTTTACGAGCCCAATAGAGACCATAAAAACAGGAGCTGTTACCTTCAGATGCCAAGAAAAAATAACTATCAACTTAATTGTATATCAAGATGAACTCTCTCACTGAAGGGCATAAGTGAATCACAGAAATTTTCAGAAAACTAATATATTCATAGATTCTATGGCTCAGAGTTATTAAAAAACATACTTCAGGAAAAAAAAAAATAAATGAATCCACAAGCAAAATGAGGATATAAGCAGCAATGGTAACAAAAGAATTTAATTAACATGTCGATAGATAAAAATACCATTGATTATTTTTTTAAAATCTCTCCCCAACAGGTCTCTAGACCGTGCTCTTCCAGATACACTTACTGCCCAGTTTGAACACTCCTACACAGTCTGAACAGCCATGCTTCCTCTCTTTTGCTGGGAAATACGGTGTATACACCACAGCTTGGATTTGAATGCCTTGCATGGTTTGTCCCCTGCTGGTCTTTCCACCCATATTCCTGCCTCTCCTACCACAACCAGCAGGACTAAGACCTTTTGTGACTAAGATTTGCATGTATAATTCTTTCTTCTGAAATACCCTTCTCTCTCCATTTCTGCCTATCTAAGTCTTGATTATTCTTCAGACTCAGTCTTTTTTCCAAAATATTTTTATTGTAGTAAAATACTACAACATAAAATTCACCATTTTAAACATTTTTAATTGTAGTTTAGTGGTATTAGATACATTCATGTTCTGCAACCATCACATCTCTCCATAACTCTTCATCTTGCAAAACTAAAACTCTAACAATTAAACAATTAAACAATAAGTCCCTATTTCCCCCTGCCCCTCACCCCTGGTAACCACCATTCTACTTTCTTTCTCTATGATTTTGACCACTCTAAGTAGCTTAATATAAGTAGAATCATACTGTATTTATCTTATGTATTTATGCTTATTTCCTTAGAATATCTTCAAAATTCTTCCATGTTTTAGCATATGTCAGAATTTCCTACCTTTTAAAGACTGAATAATATTCCATGGTATGTATACACCACATTTTGGTTATCCATTCATCCAGCAATAGACATTTGGGTTGCTTTCACATTTTAGCAAGTGTGAATAATGCCACTATGAACATGGGTGTAAAAATATGTCTTCAAGACCTTACTTCCAATTATTTTGAGCATATACCCAGAAGTGGAATTGCTAGATCATATCATTCCATTTTTAATTTCTGAGGAAAGGTCATATTATTTTCTATCGTAGTGTACCATTTTACATTCCCACCAACAATGCACAAGGTTTCTAAACTCTATACACTCTTGCTAATACGTGTTAAATTTTGCCTTTTTGATAGTAGTTATCCTAATGGATACGAGCTGATATTTCACTGTAGTTTTGGTTTGCATTTCCCTAATAACTAGTGATGTTGAGCATCTTCTCATGGCTTTACTGGCCATTTGTAGACCTATGTTGATTTAAAAAAGAAAAAAAAAAACTTTTGGTTTCATTAATTTTCTCTGTTGTTTTCTCTATTTCATTTATGTCTATTTTAATATTTACTATTTCCTTCTTTCTGCTGGTTTTAGGTTCAGTTTGTTCTTTTTCTATTTCCTTAAGTTGTAAAGTTAGGTTGTTGATTTTGTTGTTGACTTTGTTTTTTAATGTATTTATAGCTATAAATTTCCCCTTTATCACAGCTTTTGCTATTTCCCATACATTTTGGTATACTGTTCCTTCATTTTCAATCATTATTTTCTAATTTTCCTGTGATATATTCTTTGTTCAATTGTTTTTTTAAAGTTTAATTTCTACAGTTTTAGAATTTTTTAGTTTTACTTCTGTTACTGATTTCTTCTTCCTTTTGTGCACAAAGAAGATACCTTGTATGATACTTTTTTAAACCTACTGAGATTTAATATGTGGTCTAAGATATGGCCTATCCTGGAAAATTTCCCACCTGCACTTGAGAAGAATGAGTAGCTGTTGTTGGATGAAGCGGGTGTATGTCTGTTAGATCTAATTGGTCTGTTGTTTAAGTCCTTCCTTTCTTATCTTCTGCCTAGTTGTTCTATCCATTATTGAGAGTGGAGCTCTAAAGTTTCCAGCCATTATTGTAGAACTGTCAATGTCTCCATTCAATTCTGTCAGTTTGGGTTTCATTTATTTTGATATTCTGTCATTAGGTATATAAGTTCTTATCATATCTTTTTTTTTTTTAAGATTTTATTTATTTGACAGAGAGAGACACAGTGAGAGAGGGAACACAAGCAGGGGGAGTGGGAGAGGGAGAAGCAGGCTTCCCGCGGAGCAGGGAGCCCGATGAGGGGCTTGATCCCAGGACCCGGGGATCATGACCTGAGCTGAAGGCAGACGCTTAACAACTGAGCCACCCAGGCACCCCTATCATTATATCTTCTTATTGTATTAAATGTATTATTAATATATAATGCCCTTCTTTGTGTCTTATAAACTTTTTTTTAATTTAAAGTCTATTTTATCTAGTATTAGTATAGCCACCTCATTTTCTTTTGGTTACTATTTCATGGAATATCCTTTTCCATCCTTTCACTTTCAAACTATTTGTGTCTGTGTATCTAAAGTGAGTCTCTTGTAGACAGTATACAATTGGACCATTTGTTTTTATCCATTCTGCTAATATCTGACTTTTTATTGAAGAGTTTAAGCCATTTACATTTAAAGTAATGATTTCTTCATACAGTTTCCAGTTCCCTGTTGAAAACAGAGAAGAGACTTCCTTCTACTTTCTTCTCTTAGAATATTTACTTCAGGATACACACACACACAAACACACACATCTTTGCTTCACAGGAGTATAAAGCTGCACCACACAAATTTCAGTATTGCCAAACTTAAGTAAAATATTTAGGGCATCTTTTGTCAGCTATAGGCTATAGAGTGTTAAAATCTAGGAGTCCGCTCATTTTGCAGATAAAATGGCCTACTAAAAACAACAACAAAAAAAATCTTAGCCAATTTATGGCAGTGTAACAGTATTAAAGATGGTAGATTCCAGCATTTGCAGAGTGATCACAATCTCTGATGGCATAATTGTGGACCTCAGAACCTGAAGAGGTTTTTGTTTTGTTTTGTCTTCAGAGAGAGAGAGCAGGAGAGCAAGCATGGCAGGGGACAGAGGGAGAAGGAGAGAATCTTAAGCAGACTCCATGCGCCCAGCACAGAGACCAACATAGGGCTTGACTGCACAACCATGAGATTATGACCTTAGCTGAAATCAAGAGTTGGACGCTTCACCAACTTAGCCACCCAAGAGCCCCTGAAAAGACTCTAAACAGCTAAAATTGGCTACAGACTCTCTCCCATATTTAGAGATTCTAAATTTATTAAAAATCCAACATGATTTATCTGATATTTCTATTCATATTACATATTTGATAATGTTTATTGATAGTCATGTACTTGGGATAAAAGTGGCCCAGTTAAGGCTATGTTGTGGTGATCATCATAAAACTTGAGGAGCTTATGTTTTGTCTGGAATTAAGTCTGTACAAGAAGATTGTTAACAGTTACTGAAGCTACAATTCTTGGTCTGGACTTAAAGTGAACATATATTCTAATAATAAATATATATTTGTTGTCTGTCATGCAACAAGATTAAATTTTTTTTTAATTTTTTTTTTTAAAGATTTTATTTATTTATTTGAGAGAGAGAGAATGAGAGACAGAGAGCATGAGAAGGAGGAGGGTCAGAGGGAGAAGCAGGCTCCCCACCGAGCAGGGAGCCCGATGCGGGACTCGATCCCGGGACTCCAGGATCATGACCTGAGCCGAAGGCAGTCGCTTAACCAACTGAGCCACCCAGGCGCCCCAAGATTAAATTTTTAAAAAGAGGATTTTTTTTTTTACTTCAATGAGAACTAAAATATCTCATGAAAAATTGATAGCTTATTTAAGGCTTTACTCTGCTTGTTCATCAGATATAAGCAATTCATTATAGAGCTCACAGAGGGCAGAAGGACAAAGTTTCTAATGGTAATAATTCTGATGACAGAACTGCAAAAACAGATATTAAAACACGGCAGACACCAAACTTAGAAACTCCGCCTTTTTGGGGCGCCTGGGTGGCTCAGTTGGTTGGGTGTCCAACTCTTAGTTTTGGCTGAGGTCATGATCTTGGGGTGACGAGATTGAGCCCCGCATTCTGCAGGGAGTCTGCTTGGGATTCTCGCTCTCCCTTTCCCTCTTCGCCCCCCCCCACCCCAAAGCACGCTCACTCGCTCTCTCGCTTTCTCTCTAAAATAATAAATCTTAAAAAAAAAAAAAAAGAAACTCCACTTTTAATACAATAAGAAACTTTTTTCTTTTTCAAAATATTCTTGACAAAAAGAAATAGACAAATTGATTATAAAAGAAATTTGACTGGACTATCATATTTATTTAACAAAATAATTCCTATACCACAGTACCTATTCACTCAGTTGGGATTGTTGTTTCATCAAAATCATCTGATAAAGAGGAATTTTAAAGGCACTAAACTATCACAATGCCTAGCAAAAAGATTAAATTATTCAAAACATTAAAGAAATGTACTATATGTCAGGAGAATCCTTACAGTGTATTCCCAAATGCAGGAAATTCTCCCTGACAAACTTTACCAAGAACTTGATGGCAGCTGAATTTCATAGAACTAATACTTATAAAAGGTTAGAGATTTATCCAGTTATGGTATGTATGTGTCCATATGGCATGAAGTCTTTCCCCTCTTTAAAAGCCAATACTCAGAGACACCCGGGTGTTGCAGCTGGTTAAGTGTCTGACTCTTGGTTTCAGCTCAGGTCAAGATCTCATGGTCACAGGATCTTGCCCAGTGATGGGCTCCACACTCAATGTGGAGTCTGCTTGAGACTCTCTCTCCCTCTCCTCTTGCCCCACCCCACCCACACTCTCACACTCTCTCAAATAAATAAATTAAATCTATTTATTTATTTATTTATTTGACAGAGAGAGAGAGACAGCAAGAGAGGGAACACAAGCAGGGGAAGTAGCAGAGGGAGAAGCAGGCTTCCCACTGAGCAGGGAGCTAGATGTGGGGCTCGATCCCAGTACCCTGGGATCATGACCTGAGCCAAAGGCAGACGCTTAACGACTGAGCCACCCAAGCGCCCTGTAAATTAAATCTTTAAACAAAATAAAATAAAAAATAAAAGACAATACTCAGAGAGCAGTAAAGATTCTCTTAATACACATAATTCCCTCTTTTGGGATATCAAAGCTCATTAACTAGAACAGAGGAAGCCATTTTATTTCTACTCTCAACCCAAAGTACACAAATGCTTGCAGATTCCTTTATGCCTCAGTCCTCTGGACAAACAGATCAAACGAATCAAACTAAACAAAAAAGAAACCCCCAAAAAGGCCCTCATTGGTTAAAAGTTTGTGACCTACTATGTTAAAATTGCCTAGCGTTTTACCACTAGCCTTGTTATGTATTAGAGTGATGCACAAAAACAAGTATGGAATCTCTCCCTGTAAACTTATATATGGGAGGGCCTATTAATTTTGTTCTGAGACCATATCCTATGCTTGACTTAACTGAATGCTCTCCAAATCACATCCATTACTTAAAAGAATTCTTTTCCCTAGAAACTTTAAAACATAAAAACAATAAGGACCTAGAAGGACTTGCCAAAGAAACCTACCACCTCCACTGACCAGGAGATTTCATCTATGTAAAAGTGTTACGCAGAAAAGATAGGCTGTCACCCCATTGGGAGAGACCCTCTCAAGTGCTGCTGATCACCCATCAGGCTATCAAAATGGAAAAACTGACAACAATAACAACTGGATGCATGCTTCTCATATGAAGCCAGCACTGAGGGAGAACTGGATTGGGTTTCCCACAAAGAACTTAAAACCTATGTTTTCTACAGTAACTGGTATTGATAGTGGTATCGGTATTGGTAGTGAACTAAGGTATTCTAGCAAAATATTACCATTCTGTTCACAGTAGGGTTATTATGCTAAAAATCACTATTTACTAGAAGACAAATATGATACTTAAAAAAAAATTTTTATTTATTTATTTGAGAGAGAGATCACGAGCAGGGGGAGGGGTAGAGGGAGAAGCAGACTCCCCGCTGAGTAGGGAGCCCAACCCAGGCTCCATCCCAGGACCCTGGGATCATGACCTGAGCCAAAGGCAGACGCTTAACCGACCAATCCACCCAGGTGCCCCAAATATGATACTTTTTACATTACTTTTTCATTCTGTACTCATGGTAATAGTTCCCACAACATCATTTCCAATTAGAAATTATACTTCTGGTATAAACAGAGTCTGGACATTTAAATCCAATAGGTTAATTACTAACAGTAAAGTTGAGGCCATATTCATTAGTGACTTTTTATAATAACCAGGTAAAAGTAATTAATATGCATCCAGGTACTCAAGCCCTAAATATGACACAAAAATATTTTAACCAGTTTTACTGGAAGGATGATGTAGAAAAGAAAAGGTCATCTATTTAACAAACAAACATAAATCTGGCATATACAGATAGAGACTGATCTAACACCACTAGATTAACCCTGAGATTCAAGTTTTCTCCAGTCCCAGTACAGATATTTAAATGAATGTCTGTTATATGGATTTAGTTGGCTATTATAAAACTATAACTATAGATTTAGATTTGATGAAAGATTTAAAACAGAGCCATATACATTAAACACCTTTTACCGGGTGCCTTAAAATAAGACTTGGATACTAGATGACAGCCATGGATGTCTTTGTGTATCACATCTGAAAAAAATATTGGGAAGACAGAACAATTACTAAAGGGCCTAAACTGTCACATAAATGAGATGGTACTTATGTTACTGACTGTCTCTCAGATGAAATTTATTGAACTTTGCAAGGAAAATTCTTAAGTAAAAATTTAGATTATCAGGCTGCAGAGTTAAGCTACGCCTTAGATCTGGTAAAACTTCATAAGGAATTACCAGACAATACTCAGTTAATCATTTGAAACTGCAAGCAGTAAAGCATCACAACAATTTGGTGAAATTAATATAGGACTAAAAAATCTTGTGTACTGCTAATCAAATCTCAGATTTAACTGTTCACACTAGTATGCCACATTCAAAGGTTATTTCACCAAAGCAAATTTTTAAAATTTCAGTAAATCTGTTATTTGATGGTATTTCTGATCACTGTTTTTCTTTACCATGGACTTGCTGGATATTTAGATGGCTACAACCTGCCCAGAGAAAGATAGAAACAGCAATGGAAATAGCTAAAAAATTGTAATGTCACTATTTTGTATTAAAGCAGGAAGGAGACTTTAAGGGCAATACAACCTAAAAAAAAAAAAAAAAAGCTTAATTCCCCCTGCTGAAAATAAAGAGAAAGACTTACCCCCTACCTCCCCAATTCACCATGGCTTTTCTTGGAAAATTTATCCTAGAAAACTTGTAAGTTCTTCTTCTGTCTCTGAAATGTATATAAAGCTTTTTATTTTTTTAATTTTTTATTTAAATTCAATTTAACATATACTGTATTATTAGTTTCAGAGGTAGAATTTAGTGATTCATCAGTTGCATATAACACCCAGCACTCTTTCTTCAAGTGTCCTCCTTAATGCCCATCACCCAATTACCCCATCCTCCCACCCACCTCCCCTCCAGCAACCCTCTGTTTGTTTCCTATAGTTAAGAGTTTATTAATGGTTTGCCTCCCTCTGTTTTCATCTTATTTTTCCTTCCCTTCCCCTATGTTCATGTTTTCTTAAATTCCACATATGAGTGATAATTCGAAGGGGCACATGCACCCCAATGTTTATAGCAGCAATGTCCACAATAGCCCAAAATATGTTAAGAGCCCAGATGTCCATCAACAGATGAATGGATAAAAAAGATGGGGTATGTACGTGTGTGTGTAAATATATATAATGGAATATTACTCAGCCATCAAAAAGAATGAAATCTTGCCATCTGCAATGACATGGAAACTAGAGGGTATTATACTAAGGGAAATAAGTCAGTCAGAGAAAGTGAAATGTATATTAATCTTTTTAAAAAACAAATAAGCCTCTTGACAGCTATAAGACTCAGGACTATCTTTCTTAAGGATCTAGAAACCATCTCTTTGAAATGTAATCAAGAAGGATAGTGTCCCTATCTCCCAGTTTCTGCAGCAGTATAGGAACCTAACTTCAGAAGGCTTCATTCCAACTTGCAAAATGACCTTTTTACATAAAACAAATTAGCTAATACATACAGTCATCCCAAACACCAAGTAAACTTAGTGTGAAAATATGTAAAAAATAGTGCTTGTTAAGTACTCTTATGTTGAGGACTAGTCATTGTTTATCTTGAGAACGTGTGTAATGAACTGTCTGCTTCACTATATAAAAGGGTGAAATTTCTGTCTTTACAGTCGCTTAGGGGATTGCCTGTGATGCATACTACATTCTGAATGATACTTACTCAGTAATGAAACTGTTTTCTTTCTCTTCTACCTCACCTTTGTAGAAATATTTTCTGGTTTGGGAGATTTTGGTTTTAGCTGTTATTTCCCCAACGAGTTAAGCACAAAACATCAAAACAAAACATATAAACATATATGTTGTGCTTAACTCGTTGGGGAAATAACAGCTAAAACCAAACAGTTAAAACCAATATATATACATATATATACATATATATATCTGTATATATATGTATATATATGTATATATATACGTCAAAATACAGCAATGACCAGAGAAAATTATTTGGCATTCAAAGGAATTGCAATGAATTTATGCATCAATTTGGGGAAAATTACCTTCATAATATTGATTCTTCCAATTTATGAACAATGATTTAGTTCATTTCTAAATTGTAATTCTGTATTGAAAATTGTTTTTCTATTGTCATTTTATTTTTCTCTTTTGTCTTCAACATATTAATCATAGTTATTTTAAAATCCTTCTTTGCTAGTTGAAACATCTGGATCATATGTGCATCTTCATCTATTGTTGTCTTTCCTTGTGATTATCAGTCATATTTCCAAATGCTTTTTAAATATGTTTATGCTGAGCACTGTATTAATTCATTTCATCTTTCACCAGTGTTTCAGACCTTTAGTCTAACAAGGGGATAAACAGATTAACTTAATCTAGTATCATATATAACTAAGTTGGGATTGGACTTCAGTTTTACAAACATTAAATCTACTTCCATTTCACCTTTGTTCCTAGAGTACATCCCTCCAGGGCCTTTGATTACAAGCCTGGCAGGTTTCTCGGACTCCAGCCCTAAAAGCTGGGTAGACTCAGCTCTGACCTTCTTGAGTTCCATCCCAGCTTTCAAACCTCCATTTGAGGTTGGCTTAAAAGGAAACGAGCAGAAAAGTATTTAAGGCAGGTATTCTTCCAGTCAGTTTTTTTCCCCCAAAGTCACATGAAACTGTGGAAGATTTTGCCTTTTAGAAGTTTTCTGCATATCTCCCTAGCTCCCATTCAACAATAAATTCAACAGCTGTACTGTGAAGAAAACTACACATGTACTTCATTCTCTTCAAGTTTCTAATTTTCCTATCAGCCTCGTAAAACCTTGCTTTTCTTTTTGTCCAAGCAGAAGTCCTCTACCTAGGTATGTATCCAGTATCTGCATATATCCCTAAAGTGTAAAATGGCTTGGAGATCGTCTTGGTAGGTTCACCTCAAAAATACCTCTAAAAAAGTTTTGTTCATTTTAGTCTTTTTTTGTTTTTCAAGATTTATTCGAGAGAGAATGAGCACGAGCATGAGGGGGGAGGGGCAGAGGGAGATGGAGAGAGAGAATCTCAAGTGGACTCCCTGCTGAGCTCAGAGCCCGAGGTGGGCTTGGATCTCAAGACCCCAAGATCATGACCTGTGCCGAAATCAAGTCGGAAGCTCAACCAACGGAGCCACCCAGGCGCCTCTAGTTCATTTTAGTCTTAGCTGCTCCCAAAGCTTTCTGATTTCATTACAAAAAATGACTTGTATAATTAAATTTAATTTGTTCTTCCTGGTTTTTCCAATGGAATCATTGGCTAGTCACAACCTACCATTCTATTAGAAACAGTATAAGATTTACATATCTGTATAAGACTTACATATTCATAGTAGTCGCCCCAATTATCACATCTCCATTTGTAACACCCTGATTTCATTACCTTTTTAAAAAATAGGTTTTTCCTTTTTTTAGACCAGTTTTAGGTTTACAGAAAAAAAATATGAATGAAAATCCCTGTCTATATTTTCTATTATTAACACACTGTTTTGGTGTGGTAGATTTGTTACAGTTGATGAATCAATAATGATACATTATTACTAACCAAAATCCATAATATATGTTGGGATTCACTCTTTGTGTTGTAAATTCTATGGTCTTGACAAATGCATAATGGGATGTATACACCATACAGTATTCTGCATAATACTATATAATTCATTGTCCTAAAACTCCCGGTTTTCTCACACATCCAACCCCCACCCGTTCCCAGAACCCTGGCAACTATTGAGCTTTTACCGTCTCTAGAGTTTTGCCTTTCCCAGAACATAAAATAGTTGAAATAATATTGGATTAAGTATGTAGCCTCTTCAAACTGACTTCTTTCACTTAGCAATATGCATTTAGGTTTCCTTCACATCTTATCATGGCTTGATAGCTCATTTCTTTTTACTGCTGAATAATAATCAGTTGCATGGATGTCCCACAGTTTATCCATTCATCTATTGAAGAGTATTTGCTTCCAGTTTTTGGCAATTATGAATAAAGCTGCTATAAAAATTCACATACAGGCTTTTTTGTAGGCCTAAGTTTTTAACTCATTTGGATAAGTAACAAGGACCACAACTACTGGATTGTATGGTAAGATTATGTTTAATTTCCTAAGGAACTGCCAAACTGACTTCCAAAGCAACTGTACCATTCCCACCAGCATGGAATGAGAGTTCTTATTTCTCCACACCCTTAACAGAATTTGATTTTGTCAGTTATATGGATTTTGGTTATTCTAATAAGTGCTTAGTGTTATTTCATTATTTTAATTTGCCGTTATATAACATTGAGCATCATTTGATATGCTTATTTCCTATCTGTGTATCTTTGGTGAAGTGTCCAGGTCTTTTATTTATTTATCCCTTTATTTATCCATTTATTTACCCATTTATCCATTGATTGATTGATCAAGGCAGGGAGGGGCAGAGGGAGAGAGAATATCTTAAGCAGGCTTCACACCCAGTGCACAGCACAGTCCAATGCGGGGCTCAATCTCATTACCCGGAGATCATGACCTGAGCCAAAATCAAGAGTCAGAGGCTTAACCGACTAAGCCACCCCTTTTATCTCTTTTAGCTGGGTTGTTTTATTTTTTGAATTTTAAGTATTTTTTATTTTTTGAATTTGAATTTTTTTGGCTATGAGTCTTTTACCAGATAACTGTTTTGAAAATATTTCTCCTGGTCTGTCGCTTAGCTTTTCATTCTCTTAAGAGAGTCTACTAATTGTCTTTTGTAGAGCAAAACTTTTAAATCCAATTTATCAATTTTATAAAATTTATCAATTTATCATGGTTCTTGCCTTTGGTGTTGTCATTGCCAAATCCAATGTCACCTAGATTTTCTCCTCATATCTTCTACAAATTTTAGAGTTGTACACATTTTAATTTAGGTCTAGAATCCATTTTGAGTTAATTTTTATGAAAGGTTTAGAGTCTGTGTGTACACTCATTTTTTTTGCATGAAGATGTTCAGTTGTTCTACCACTATTTGTTGAAATTAGCCCTCCCTCCTTTGTCAAGGGTGAGTTGACTATATTTGTATATCTCTATTTCTTGGCTATTTGTCCCACTAATCTATTTGTCTATTGTCTCATTAATACCACACTGTTTTGATTATTATGGCTTTATATAGTCTTGAAATCGGGTAGTGTCAGTCCTCCAACTTTGTCTTATCTTAAACATTGTGGTATTTTGCCTTTCTGTGTAAATTTCAAAATCAGTCGCCTCTATCTGCAAAATAACTTGCTGGGACTTTGGAATTACACTGAATTCATAGATCAAGTTCTTTATCCTACTGATGTGACAGATTATATTAATTGGTTTTCACATGTTGAATTGTATACGCACAGAATAAGTATCACTAGGTCGAGGTGTATATTTATACAATGTTGCATTTGACTTACTAATATTTTTAAAGGACTTTTACATCTACGTTAATGAGACATATTGTTCTTTGGTTTTTGTTTCTTGTAATGTCTTTGTCTGGCTTTGGTTAGGATAATGCTTGCCTCTTAAAATCAGTTAGGAATATTCTCTTCTATTTCTGAAAGAAATCTTAGAGAATTGGTAATATTTTTTCTTTAAATGTTTGGTAGACTTCACCAGTAAAATCATCTAGGCCTTGGAGCTGTTTTGAAAAGTTATTACTTACTTACTCAATTTTTTGGTAGATATAGGCCTATTGAGATTATCTCTTTCTCCTTGTGTGAGTTTTGGTACTGTATCCTTCAAGGAATTAGTCCATTTCATCTAAGTTATCAAATTTGTGGACACAGAAATGGTCACGGTATTCTTTATTACCCGCTAATGTTCACAGAATCGTGATGGCCCCCCTTTCATTTACCATGTTACTAAATTGTGTCTCTCCTCTTTTATTCTTAGTTAGCTTGGCTGGAATTTGATTAGTTTCATTGATGTTTTCAAGGAGCAATTGTTTGGTTTTATTGATTTTCTCTATTGATATTCTTTCCCTGTTATCAATTTCATTGATTTCTTTTTGGTTTTTCTTCTGCTTAACTTTGGATTTAATATTTTCTTCTTTTATAATGTGGAAACACAGATTATTTTAGAACCTCCTTTGTCCTAATACATTCATTAAATGCTATAAGTTTTTGTCTAGGTATTAATGTTCTTGCATCTTACCAATCCTGGTAAATTTTCATTTTTATTTAGTTCAAAACTGTTTTTAAATTCCTCTTCAGGGTTCTTTGTCCCCTGTATTACTTAAATGGGTTTTGTTTAATCTCCAAATTTTTTGAGATTTTTGTAGCTATCTTTCTGTAATTGATTTCCAGCTTAATTCCATCATGGTCTGAGAGCACACTTTGTAATAATTTCTGTTCCTTTAAACTTATTAGTGAATGCTTTGTGTTCCAGATTACAGCCTATCTTGACAAATGTTCTATGTGAGCCTGAGAAACATGTGTATTCTGCTGTTTTGGATGAGGTATTCTATAGATGTCAATTATACATATATTTCTAAGATTTTATTTATTTGAGAGTGAGAGAGAGAGAGCATGAGCAGGGTGAGGGGCAGAGGGAGAAGCAGACTCCCTGCTAAGTAGGGAACTGATGTGGGGCTCAATTCCAGGACTCCCAGATCATGACCTGAGCTGAAGGAAGACGCTTAACCGACTGAGCCACCCAGGCCCCCCCTAAATGTCAATTATATTAATTACAAATGTCATTAATCAGTGGTGCTGTTCATTTCAACTATATCCTTAATTATTTCTGCCTGATGGTTCTATCAATTGCTGCTAAGTGAAGTCACAAGCAATAATAGTGAATTCATCTATTTCTTCTTGCTGTTCTAGGAGTTGTTGCCTTACATATTTTGACACTTTCTTCTTAGGTGTATACACATTAGCGACAGTTATGTTTTCATGGAAAATTGTACCCTTTATCATTATTAATGTCCTCTTCATCCCTGATAATTTTTCTTGTTCTGAAGTCAGCTTTGTCTGCAATGAATATTCTACTTTTCCTTTGATTAGTATTACCATGTTACATCTTTCTCCATCCCTTCACTATTAAATAATTTCTGTCTTTATATTTAAAATGGTTTCTTGTAGACAAAACACAGATAACTTTTGTTTTTCATCCATCCAAATAACACTGATTTTTAATTTTTATATTTTGACCATTCATATTTAAAGTGATTGATGATATATTTGGACTAATACTGATTATGTTTGTAACTGTTCCCTATTTACTGCCTTTGTTCTTTGTTTCTCTTTGTTTTGGCCCTTTTCTGCCTTCTCTGGTTTCAACTGAGCATTTTATATGATCCCATTTTCTCTCCTCCCTTAGCACATACTTTTTTTTTTTTTTTTACACTTCCTTAGTTGTGTGCCACAGAGCGCAATAAAAACTTAATAACTTACAACTAACCTAAATCCACTTTCAAATAGTAAATTGCTTCACAGGTAATGCAGATACCTGATAGAAAAGTATTCCTGATTCCTTTTTCCTGTCCCTTATAACATTGCTATCATACATTTATCAATAAATTATAAAAGCCAAATATATCATTGCTATTATTATTTTGAACGTATTATCTGTTACATCAATTAAAAATAAGAAAATAAAAGATTTTATTTTACCTTCACCTATTCTTTCTATAACATTTTCCTTTTCTTTATGTAGATTGAGTTTACTTTCTGAGGAAACTCAACATTTCCTGCAAGGCAGATCTAGTGAAAACAAGTTCTCTCGATTTTTTCTTTTTCAGAGGAATTCTTTATTTCTTGTTCACTTTTGAAGAAAATTCCACCTATAATTCTAGCTTAACTTTTTTTTTTCTTTTAAATACTTTAAATAGTTCATCCCACTCTTTTCTTGCATGGTTTCTCAGGAGAAATTTGATATAATTCTTATCCTTGTTTCAGTATAGGTAAAGTGTTACTACTTTTCTTTGTCCTCCTCCATTTTTTGTCTTTGATTATCTATAGTTTGAATATGATATGCCTACTTTTAGATTTTTTGGAATTTATCTTACTTTGTGTTCTTACAGCTTCTTGCATCTGAGGTTTACTATCTGTCATTAATTTTGGAAAATTCTCAACTATTATAACTTCCAATATTCTGTTTCTCTCTTATTTTCTCATTATGCCTGTTACACATTTTGTAATTATCCCACAGTTCTTGAATATTCTGTGGCTTTTTCCCCCCATATTTTTTTTCCTCTTTGTTTTTCAATTTGGTATTGGTATTGCCATATCTTCAAGCTCACTGATTCTTTATTGGTCCTGTCCAGTCTGCTGATGAAACCATGGAAGGAATTCTTCATTTGTTACAGTTTTTTGTTTTGTTTTTTTTAATTTCCAGCATTTCCTTTTGATTCTTTCGAGTTTTCATCTTTTTGTTTCCATTACCTTTCTTACATGTTGTCTACTTTTCTTATTATAGTTCTTCACATTTTAATGATAGTTGTTTTAAATTCCTGTTGTGAGAAGTCCAAAATTTCTGTCATATATGCGTCCAGGGCTATTGCTTATTTTGTTTATTCAGTTGCATTTTTGTCTTAGTAGGTCTTGTTATTCTTCATTGAAAGCTAGATATGATGTATAAGGTTAAAAAAAAAACAACTGAAGTTAATAAGTCTTTAGTGTGAGGCTTTATGTTTATCTAGCTAGAAGTCAGGCTGTGTTTGCTGTACCTATACTATCAAACACTAAAATTTTTCTAGTATTCTTGTTTTTGTCTTTCCTGTGGTCTCTGGTCTCCCAAAAGACTCCTTATTAAATAAGGTCTAAGCTTTGCAGTTATTTCAGCTAATCCCCATTATTATAAAGAAGCACTATTGATGTAGTGGTAAAGTATGGAAAAGGTGAAGCATTCCATAATCATCTGGTTAAATCTTGGTTTTTCAGTGAGTCTGTGCCCCTGGGCTATGACATTCACAAGTACTTCTCAGTGTTGTTTTTTTCCTCCCCTTAGTTGTACCAGAAAGACTGGTAGGGCAGGAATTGGGTTTTCTTTTTCCCTGTATTGAAAGCTAGAGGAGGTTGTAGTTGGGTAGTTCCCTTCTCCCAAGACAGTTAGGTCCTGATAAAAGCTTCTCTTGATGGCAGTCTCTTAAGGAGAACAAAATGATCTGAGTGTACTTGAAAAGATTACCTCTGCCCCTCCTTATCTTGGAGGCTGGAGAAGATTTTTCTCCAGTCTTCATTCTGAGAACCTTGTAGGAGGTAACTCACAGAAGTTGTTATAGTCCCCGCTTCCCCCACCCACCCACCCCAGACAACGCCACCAAGGCTAGGCTTCCAGGATTTTTAGCTCTCAAACTAGTCAGGGCTCAGTCTCTAGCAATAAGTAATTACCTTTAAGTATTCCTATCAGTTGCTGACTCCAGCAACCATTCAAGTTGAGCTGTAATTCTTTGTATTCATCTGTCTTTCCAGTTTGGGAAATAGTGATTTTCCTTGTGATCTCAATTCTCTGAAAGATCTAAGAAGAATTGTTTATTTTCAGGGTTTTTTTCCCAACTTTTTCTTGTGAGGAAGAATGTGATGACATCTATGTGCTTTATGTGTGAAACCAAAACTGAAAGTCTTATTATCTTTCTACTGGTTTCCTTCTCAAGTTTCCAAACAGGAACAGGTTAAAAATCTTCTCTACTTTCAGCTTTCCCCTAATGTTTCTAATGTATTCCCATGATGGACTTTGGTTTAGAGGTTGTTATACCCATGCCCTACTTCTGTTGTCCACTCTTAATGGCCCAGGTGAAAAAAAAAATAAAGGACCTTCTCCTTCCTCTTTCGATTTGAATGGAATATTTTATGTCATTTGAGTTTTTGCTATCCTATAGTTTATGACAGTGATTTTTCAAGTATGCTAGAATGAGAAGATGGACTCTTATGCTCAAGTGAGCTGAAGTAATTTAAAAACCTCTTATCTCAAAGAAAGAACATTTATTTTTTGTTGGGAACTAAAAAATAATTTCAAATGACAGTCAAAGCTAAGCAGTTACATTTTTATTCTGGCACCATATCAATCCTTCTCCTGAAAAATTAACCATTTTTTTTAACAAGTATAAAGACAAAAGAAAAAATTTTACAGACTATAAAATTAGCACTCATTTCATAAAAATATTATCTATTTTTATGCTTACTGAATATTCCTATTTCATAGTATACTTTTCACAAATTTTGTCTTAGTTTCTTTTTAAAATTTTTTCTCTTATGAATGGTTATATAAGGCTCAAAAATGTCAAAAATAATAAAGTCAAACAACTCATTTTGGAAGTAAAACAGCTTCTTCAGAATCAACCAGTATGGAAATAAAATAGAATGAGCTAGCCTTTAACTTCAAGTTTTAGCATTCCACTCTGAGCCACATTTTAAGAGATGTGAAAAATATTCTTTTAAAACTGAATAACAGTAATCCAATGCAATCAATGGCAACAATAAAACATAATTGGCTGATCTGCAAAGTGGAAAAACTTTTGATTGCATATAGGCAAGATCAGATGTAGCAAATCCATATGCCTGCAAACCAAGCTGCAATCTCAACAAATATGTTATTTCAGTTCAAAATAAGTGAGATGTGGTTAAGTGAGACATCAAAGCAAAAGTTTTTAACATTACTAAGTTTTGGTATGACTGCTTCTGGAGGCAATGGTTGAAATAAAATCTATTTATTCCTATTTAATGAGCAACCTCTTTATGCCAGGCATTGTCCTATTGACATTAGTCATGTTCTCAAGAACTTAACATTCTTATATAAGGTAGAAGTAAATGAAATAAATAGATGTATACTTTCAAATGTGTAAGTACAACAAAATCAAAGGATAAAGGGTATGATAGAGTTTTGACCTGGTTATGAAGAATATGAAATATTTTTTGAGGAAGGGACTGAGATCTGAATGGTAATAAAGAGTTAACCAGAGAAAAACAGAAACTGGATGAGTGTGCCAATCAAAAGAAACAACGTGGGTACAATTTCAATGCCCGGAAAACATAAGTGTGAAGGAACGAAAGTCAATTTGATTGAAGCAGAGGGTATGTGGCAGCTTGAAAGAAAATGAGACCAATAAGCCCAATTACAAAAGGCTTTCGAAGATTTTGTCTCTTTTTAAAAGGAAAGAACAGCACCTGAAGTGTTTACATATAAAGGAGGACTGGAAGAAAATGAAGGTATTTTGATCAACTCATGTCTCCAAAGAATGGCTCTCAAAGCAATATTGAGACAAGACACAAAGAGACAGGAATAGACACAGGTAGAGTCATTAGGCAACAATTTCAGTATTCAAGAGGTAATAGTAACTTTGATAGGACAGAAGAGAAACAGAAAAGTAAATCAACTCAAGAGATATTTAGAAGGTAAAATTAATAGGAGTGATGATCTTAATCATCAGGTCTGTAGCATATTAAAAAACTTGACAATCCTTCTGGCTTACAACAACAAATACATATTTTCATGCTCACAGTCCTTAGATTTGCAGGTGTGCAAATACACTACCATTTACTTTATCTAAACTGGCCTTGTTTGAGCCTTAAGGTACTACAGGCTACTGGCTGGTTTCAGGTCTGTGCTCCATGTGCTATTATTCTGAGGTTTAGGATCAAGAGTGTGAAGCTATTCTGGGACATGCTATTTTCATGGTGGTTCAAAACAATGGAAGAGGGCAAGCTTAATCACATCAGTGGAGCGGGGAAGTATGAAGGAAATACTGTAAAACAGCATAAAAAGTGCTGTGGATATATAATCCTACTATAGGGGAGTAAAGAATTTGAACCATAATTCATTCTACCAAATTTATGTATACAATATGGTGGTTATGGGAGGGGTAGGAGTCCAGAATGATCTCTATATTTGCATAATTTCTATGTATTATTGGTTGGATGGTAGTGCCATTAAGGAATATAAGGAGCAAAACAAAAACAAAAACAAAACTCTGTCATGTGAGTGAAAAAGGAGAACTCAGTTTTGAACATGTTGAAACTTAGTTGCCCTTTAAGGATCTAAGAAGAAAACTCAAGTAAACAACTAGATGTAAGTCTCAAACTTAGGGAAAAGATAGATGCGCAAATGAAAATACGCATGGCTTCTTTGTGTAAGAGGCAATTTCATCTTAGATATGGACAAAATTTCCCAGGGAAACCGCAAAATGAGAAAACAGTAGAACAGAAAGTTGATATTGAAGAACCCAAATATTTTATATTTAAAGAGCTATGTACTTCTAGAAAGACAGCAAATGATTTGTTAGAGAGGGAGGAGGAAAAGTAGATTACTTTATGTAAGCCTAGCAAGAAAGAGTTGCACTTATCAAGACAGTATCAAGATAAGGAATAAAGCATGTTCATTGTCTTTAGTTACATGAGGGTTTACTGCCAATTTAGAACAATTTGGGTGGAGTGATGAGGTTTGGAACTAAAATTATAGTTTTTAAGAGTGAGTGAATAGTAAATAAATGAAGGCAATGCTTAGAACACTTTTTTGAAGTTTTGCTAGAAAAGAGATAAAAATAGAATAGTATCTTGAGATATAAGAGGATGGTGGGAGGAATTTTTTTTTTCTTACTCTTTTATTTTCTTTCCAAGGGTATTATTGGTGTACTTAAAATCCAGTGGGAAATATTCATTTTAGAAAGAGCAGTTGAATATTCAGAAGACTGAAGGAGTAACTTCTGTGCAGGAGAAAATATGTTCCAAGACATAATTAGGTATGATTTAGCCTAGTTAATGAGTTAAATGAGAAAAAAAGATAAAATGAAAGAAAAATGAAGACATTAGAAATCCCCAATTCAATGAAAATGGACAGAATAAACAACTTATAGTGAGAGTAAAGAGAATTTAGTCTTGACAAGATCACGATTAACTTGATGAGTCATGAAATATGGGTATCAAAGGAGGATTAATTTTATTATAGATATATATTTTTTTACACAGTGAGGAAGTAGAAAACCCAAGGTAATCTACAAAATAACCTGTTAAAACTAATTATTGAATTAGGAAGTTTGTGGGTGATGGGGCCATTTTTCTCATGCTTTTAAAAACCATCCTAATATCATGTTTATACTATCTCATAGGGTTCTTTCATCTTGTATCCTAGGAGACACCCACAATTTGATAACCTCTAATTTATCCAACTTTAGTTTCAAGACCTCCTGATATCCCTTGCACATGTTCCCAGCTTCTGCAGGCATACACAAGCAAGGTCTTATTACCTTTTTGGGTTATAGTTCCTTTCATTTCTTATGAGACTCCATTTATCCTTAAATACAAGAGGTTACTTAATCCTACTTACTGGGATTTGGGCAAGGAGGGAAAGTGAGTACATATTATGAGAGATGCACATGTTGTCTTGGGGAAGTCTCTTGATCTTCTTTAACCAAGGCTTACTGACAGCATTTAATAGAAAATATTGGGCCATTTGAACAAGTCAGGGAGTCCTTAAAAAAATAGGTACTTCCAAGACTTTTCAGTGCATCAATCCAAATTTCTCATCTCAATGGATCCATATCCCATTCTTTCCCAAACAGGACTCTAACTTTGGCATATCACACCTACCTCTTTGGGAGCTCAATTAATATGATAGTTTATTCCTGGGGCAGGCCCTGTTTTCTCTGATTCTCTGATCTCCCTTAAAAGAGATGAAAGCCTTTTTATATGCAACCAGAGACTGTTTGCCTTTTGCACTTAGATTTCACTTGTCAATTAATTATTCCCATCATAGCTAGCCGATTCCATTGTCCACACAGTTACTATTTTCCCCATATTTTTCAAATGTAGTATATTTCCTATCAACTAATACATTTCTTCTCAGCAGTATACCATCCCAGTTCACCAAAAGTGAAAATTTTAACAACTGCACTTTTATCTTGTGCTAGGGTCTCTCTGTTCCACCAACTGGAAACATCAGTAAGAAGTCTGGCAGCAAGTAATCCAACTACAACACATTACCCTATCATCTGCTTTCCTGGACCCCAGTTCTCATATGAATCGCCTTAGCCTGAGTTTCCTAGTAAGCAGACACTGGTAGAGAGATTAACTTTTATGAGACCTATTATGGCGTTCCAATAATTGAGCAAAATTGAGTAGCAGGATATTTTCTAGCTACTTTTGTTTGCAATGCTAATTAAAAAAAAAAAGTCCTCTGATGGCTCAATTTTTGTTTCCCTTTCATCTCACAGAATTTAAAAAGATGAATGTGAAATTATCTGTGATGACTCTGTTAGATTTCTCCCCTCATCCCTCTCATCCATCAACACAAATATGATTTATTCTACAGGTTTAAAATAAATATCTAAAAAGCTAATTCTTGTACAAAGATGAAAGTTTTAACATCTCATCTAAACATCTGATTATGGCAGGAAGCAATCAATAGTTTAAACATGACAAGTCATCTTTTAAGAGGCCAAAAGCTTAACTTGACAAAGAATATTCTAGTTATACTATTGATTTTCCAATAACTTATTTTTCAACAGCTCTGATTTCCTATCCAGGAAATATGAAAATGAAAAATTGTCTAATATTCAACAAATTGCCAAATAGTTGAATAATCGATGAGCAATTACCATATAGCTAAAGATTCAAAGATTAAATTTCAATTATTCCTTAAGACATCCTATATCTGCTCCAATTTTGATATGTATTTTAATACATTTATTGCAAAACTAATCTTAGATAATTTAATCACTCCCTCTATTGGTATAAAGATTGTTGTTCTGTCTGATGTTCCATGTCAAAAAAAATGGTAAATTATACTTTAATTCTTTCATTTATTCAATTATTCAATTCTATTTCTTTAGCACTAATTTCCTACTATTAGGAAAAGAATAAAGAGTAAGATGATTATAAGCACCCAAAAATATTAAAATAAGGTTTCAGGATTAGTATTTTAAAACAATATAATTACAGTAAAGTATGATAAAGTTAAAATGAGTTCATGTTCTCATAAGAAAATTTATTATGATCTGAGATTTAGGAAGACCTCTTTGGAAAAGATAAAGAATGAGAAGGAGTTACTGAAATGCAAGGGAAGGGATGAAACAGAGTGTCTTTCAGAAAACAGTGCATGCAATCCTGGAATCCAGTGATGGTTACCTACTCAAAAGCCACAGAAACTACAGTGAGATCACAGATTTCAGCTCACATACATATAAACCAAATTCCCTTTCTACCTACAGAGTTCAATCCCTTTGTTTTACTAGTCTCCCTCTCTCAAATTTTCACATTATCATTTATGTTTACTCATACTATTCAACTTTTTCATTGAAGTCCTGAGTTTTAGCCTGCAATACATTTGAACAAAGGTTATAAGATCTTCATGTCTAATTATTTTCTTGCAAAAAATCTTTTTTTTTTTTTGCTGGTGTCTAGATCTAAGTCTTTTTTATTTTAATTCATTAATTTTACATATATTGTAATAACACTTCACGAGATATACCCTCTTAAAATTTTAAGTGCACGATACAATATTGTTAACTATAGGCACAATACCATACAACAGATCTCTAGAACTTATATAACCAAAACTTTATACCCATTGGATAGCAACTCAGCATGTCCTTCTTCCCCAAGCCCTTGGCAACCACCATTTTATTCTGTTTCTATGAATTTGACAGTTACCTCATGGATAAGTGGGACTACATCAAACTAAAAAGCTCCTACACAGCGAACGATCAAATTAGAGAAAACGCCACCTATGGGATTATAGAAAATATCTGCAAACTGTATTTCCTATTTCAACTGAAATATTCTGAGAGGCACACAATAACCTAGAAAACTAGAGACACCTACTCCACAAACAGTAGTCAGAATACTGACAATAGTTTAAGGGAAAATAAAACTTAAGGGCAAAATTTAGATGTGGGATGGTATACTTATGCTGAAGATCCAACCACACAAATATCTGCTACCTTATTTACAATCCATGCTTTGAGGGAAAGAAAATCTTTTGGGAGCTTCTATGAATGGCTCTACATGTTCTTTGTGACCCATACTCCTATTTCTAACAATTTTGAGAATTACCTCATTTTCTCAGCTTTGCATCCCCCTCCCTTCAGTAATTTAGTCAGTGATTCTCCCAGAACAAAGAGTGTGCATATTAGTACCAAATCATTATTTCCCTTCTCCCCTTCCCCTACCAGCCTTTTAAAGTCTCCATGTCCAACAACTCATACATAAATTTAAATTTACTCTTCCTTTAGGATACAGGTCAATGAATATTCTCAATTATCAACAGTTACATAAGATTGAGTGAATGTGTATGTATGTGACTAATTCCTATTCTTTCTTGTTAAAGAAAAATATTATTTTGTTTAAATTTTTAATAAATTCTCAGGATCAAACTGACCAGTGTTATCAGTGTAAAACAATTCTACCATCATGCTAAAATTAGTACGGTGACATTATGTATACCTATTTCAAAATTTTGCTTACAGAAAGGGCTTGAGTGATCTGCCCACTAATTATCTTTGCAGGAAAATAAATTGCTTTTTAAGTGTGATAAATAAAAGAAAATGTTTTTTTGAAGAGTGTTTCACAGTCTTAAAATTGTAGCTTGAAAAAAGAAATCAGAGGTGATTGTCTAGGACTATGATTTTAAATACATGAAATATTTTTGCTGGCAAATTTTCACAAGCTGAGGAATATAATTGCTACACTAGCAAAACAGATTTCTAATGTACTTTCAAGATGGTCAGCACTATTTCTTTCAACACTGTAGTTTTTACTATTTATACATAGAAAATTCATATAAGTTAAAACATTTCTCTTTTAAATGAATTTTCTCTGTAATTTTAGTGATTTAGATTATCTATATTCTTCTTCATCTTTTGGTTGTTCAAAAGGCATTTTATTTCTAAAATAAAGGCAAACCTTGAAAATTTCAGATCTGAGAGAGCAGGAAAAAGAAATTATGTAACCAAATTTTCACCGTTGTTACCCTCAAATCCAATAAAACTGCCGTTACTACAAATCATTCTACACTTCCTGATTTTCAAAGACACTTCCCACTTTTATTCCTTATCCTCCTTGACTTCTGAACAGTGTTATATCATTTCTTTAACAAAAAACAAACCTGGGGTGCCTGGTTGGCTCAGTAGGTTAGGCCTCTGCCTTCGGCTCAGGTCATGATCTCAGGATACTGGGATTGAGCCCCTGCATTGTGCTCCCTGTTCAGCAGGGAGTCTGCTTCTCCCTCTGTGCTTCCCCCTACTCATGCTCTCTTTCCCCCAAATAAATTAATCTTTAAAAAATAAAACAGGGCCGCCTGAGTGGCTCAGTCGTTAAGCATCTGCCTTCAGCTCAGGTCATGATCCCAGGGTCCTGGGATCGAGCCCCACATCGGGCTCCCTGCTCGGTGGGAAGCCTGCTTCTCCCTCTCCCACTCCCCTGCTTGTGTTCCCTCTCTCACTGTGTCTCTCTCTGTCAAGTAAATAAAATCTTTAAAAACAAAACAAAACAAAACAAACCCTCTCTCTCCTCTCCTGGGTCTTGGGTTTGAGGATTCCACTCCCATTAAAGCCCATTTGTTGGTACCTCTGTGGATGTCCTTCATCTATCCAGTCCTGTGAAGGTTTATATTTCCCAAGAGGTCTGTACTTGACCCTTCCATTCTTTCTATAATCTCTGCCCTGAAATGTTCTCCATTCTTGTGATTTAACTGCAGTAATCTATAGTCTTAATTCTTACTCTTAATTCTGTATCTCTAAAATCTTAGCACTTGTTCCAGACTTACTAGACATGTAAAATTCAGCTTGCTTAAAATACAATTTATTTCTTCTCTTACCAAATTTGTTCCTTCTTCCGTATTATGTATCCATAATTGAATAGTTATATTGACTGTTTACCACAACAATCACATCAATTCATATATCATGTTGATTTTAATTCCCAAAACTTGGCCAAACTGTATTTTCTTACACTGTCAAAATTAAGAAAGGCTAGACTAAGTGTAATAGTTTATGCTGCTATCATCTCTTACTTGGATACCTGCAAAGGTTTTCTAACTTTCTCTTTCTTACACTAGTTCTCCGTACTTTCTCCAGAGTAATGTTTCTAAAATATGGATCTGATATATTAATTTCATATCATCAGTGCCTGGTACATACTAGTGGCTCAACAAATATATACTGAATTCAGACCATTCACCTTGTCTTCTGAACTCTCCAATCTGTAACAGACTATCCTGTTTGACACACATGATAATGAAACCACTAGCTATATGTTGCCAGGAGCTTTTATCTTTTAGGAAGGACAGAAATCACCTTGAAGGAGATTGTACATGTTTTATAAATATCCACTTGAGTGGTCCCCCTTAATTATGTAAATGTTGGGTGAGTCAGCATCCACTGACTTACAAAGAAAGAAGCTGGTGACTTCATCAAGGACATTACTGAGATGCCAAAATATTTCCTGATATTCAAAGTTGGCTGTGGGGCCTGGGGACCAGAGTGTAAAGTCTGCAACATCTTTCACAGACACAGGCTTTTTGAGAGGGAAGGAACAAAAACTCCAGAATCTGCCCTCTAGATTTAAAGTTAAGGAGGCCTATCATGGTGGACCAAACTGTCTCTGACAACAGCACAGAGGTAGGGGAGAACAACAAGTTGCCTAAAATAAAGTTACCCCCCAAATTGAGTCTAGACTTTTGTTGAAGCTCAACACTGAAGTTTTAAAATAGATAAAATAGGTTTTTGTCCTCTTTTTGTAAGTTTTGCTCAAGATGTCCATTTGGAAACTAGAATGCCTTATGCCCCCTCAAAAGGTATCCACTCAAACATATTAGCAATAAAATATCCAAAATTGTCAGCTTTTTTATATTTGTGTATATGGAAAATTATATGGATTTATTTTTAAATAATGAATTTTTCATTCCTGCCATAAACCCTGCCTTGACATGATTAATTTTTCATAATGCTGGATTAAATTTTTCAAAATTTTATTGAGCATCCTTTTGTCTATGTTCTTAAAGTTACTGGGTTCTTTTCTGATTTCCCCTTTAAGTTTTGGTACTAATGATGGCATTAATTTTTTATAATATAAAATATTAATTTTACATTATTTCCTACCCTTCTATTTTCTAGAAGAGGGTTTCTCAATCTCAGCACTATTGATATTTTGTGCCAACTAATTCTTTGTTAGTAGGGTGCTATCTTACTTTGGACTTATATTTAACTCTTGAGTTTTTAGAAATGTAGAGTTTTATATCCAAATAATTAAGAACTTCTGAGTAATGTTTATGTAATATATTTTTGTCCATAACTTTACTCTTAACCTATTATGTCATTATATTAAAAGTGTGATACTTATAGAGAGCATACAGTTTGGGTGTTGAAAAGAAAACCAAAGCCGAAAATGGTCTCACTTAGGTTAAAGCCTCAAGTCAGCAAACCAAGACGTAATATCTAAGATTCAACCCTCCATAAATATAACCTTTAACCAGTTAATATGGGAATTTCCTGGTCAACACTAGGAAAGGACTCAGGCCCCCCTGGCCAGCAAGGCTCTTAAATAAATCTGCATTCCTAGTCCAGGAGCCTCCATTCAGAATCTTCTTTATCTGGGCCATTTGGCAAAAGCCTCCCTCCATTGCTTCTGTCAAGACCTCTTTATTGGAGCATAGGGGGAGGACAAGAACCTTAAAGACACTTTACTCACTACTTTTCCACTCCTAACCCTTCTCGCTTGCTCTCCTCCAGCCTCTAGGTCCATAAACTGTAAGCACTATTTGTTCAGGGCTCTCCCCACCGTGAGATGACCCCCATATCTGTGTTGATACAGCAGGTGAGCATTCCACGTGGGGAAATGGAACAAGGAGTTGGAACTTTCTCCAGTTTCCTTGCCTAAACTAAGTGATTAAAGCTTTGACTATTACTTTCATTGAAGCTTGTCATCTCAGTTGCCGACTTTGACTCCTCACAGCTCAGCTCCATCAGGCTTAGCTAAGTTCTTGAGAGCTGCTTCTATATTTTCTAAGCTGGTGGGGGGAACAAGATTTAAAAAAATATTATCTCCCTAAATCTCAAGGGTTGGGCTATTTCAGAGATCCTAACCTTCTTCCGGTGGTAAGAGTTTCTAATATGAACATGGGATGCTTTCCTTCCTCTCTCCAATAAATAGAGGGATTATCTTTAATCTTTCCTCCATGCACAATGTGTCTTCACCTATGTTCTGGGGCTTGCAGGTTTTACTGCCCTTCTCGCAATGGCTTAAGGCCTTCATAGCAGAGCAGCATCTGGATGGGGCTTTGTATCTTTTAACAGCAATTGTCACCTTCCTCCTGCACATGACTGACATGATTTATTAACTCCTCTATCCTAACCCCAATCTTTCTCCTGAATGCCTTCTTGAAGTCCATGGTGAAAAGCCAAACTGTGTGCCCAAATTATGCCTGTTTCTTTGACTCTCATAGGTTCTACACTAGACCAGACTCAGCTTTTATTTTTACTTTTTTTATTTCTCTCTCTTTTGTATAGTGTGCAGCATGTCTTCCTCTCATATGCTGTAACAGATGACCATGTGTTTCCATCTTTTTTCTCTCTGTATTCCAACTATTTTCCTGTTACTGCAGCTGTCTTATGGATTCATGAAATGTTATGATTTGGTAGATTATCTAGCACTTTCTGTTGTTAGTTTGGAAGCGATGCTCATTCCAGGTGTTCTTTCTACGTCCTATGCAAATAGAATATCTTATATTTTGATGGAAGCTTTTACTTGTGTCTTTTTATTTCTAAGATCAAAGCCACTTTTATTGGTCTAATTCATAGATTTAAAGCACAAAATTGATGGAACAGCTTTCTCCCAAACTATGTTCTCATTCTTAAAGTCACTGTCTACTTAAATTTGGTTTTCATTCCATTCTATCAATGAACTTACCAACCCTTTTATTACATCATAGGTTTGTGACAGAGGAATTAATGTTTAACATACCATACGATAGAAAAAAAAATCCAGCGTAATTACTCCTTTTCCAACAGAAATGATCTTTTCTAATGTATCACATATTCTCATTAACAGCTGTGCTGACAGAGGCCATATTTTAGTAAATTCTGGACTCTGTCTGCTTTGTGGTTATAACCATATTCCACATGTCCTAGTATAGGTTTTACAGGTACAGATGCCATTATGTAATATTGTAACAGTGAAAACACAGTGTCATTCTTTGATCTCTCCAATCCCAATCAACTGCATAGAGAAGGTCCATGTTATTTTGTGTACTAAGGCCATTAGGGAACAATGATATTTGCTCAACTGTCCAGGACAACCTGCCATAAATTTGTAACGAATCCCATTAATATAACCTATTCCCTTCTAGCACTCTCAACCATTGACCTTTAAAAATAGTAGATTCCATAAATATTAGAATATTAACTAGTCCTTTTTTGTATGAGAATATAGGACTTCTCTCAACACTGTTAATAATTTTCCATGAGAACTATTGTCCAATTAGTTCATTTGCTTATAGCTTCATTAAATCTTCCAGATTGATTCCAGTCACGATCATTCTCTGAAATAGAGGTCCCTCTAGTGTTCCTATCTGGTTTAGCTTATCTTTTACTCCTGTTGACAAAGCTCTAGTAATATTCCTTTGGCTACACTAAGCAATTCCAAGACCAACTCCTTAAACCTTCACGGAGTATCTTAGGCTGCATGGACAGATCTGATAAAGCCAAAGCATATATTACTGCCATTGAATATTTATTGTTTCTGTGCAATTTTGGAAACTACATGCACCCAAAAACATTATGTGCCCAATGAAACTGTCACTTGGGTACTGTCAATCCCATACTATATCCCCATCTGGGTGTGATATAAGGTATCACATAAATGTCCCTTATGTATCTCCAGAGGGATATTATTGGTAATATCAAGACATCAAATCACATCCAAACTGACCTCCCTTGAGGCTCTTCAGGTCCCATTTGCACCTTCTTTAAAAGCATTCCATTGACATTCACATTCCATATATTCAAAGTAGCAAATAAACTTCTGACATGCTGGGAAGGCAGCAGCAATCTCCTTTGTCACACCCAGGCAGCTGTCTTAGCAATGCATCACCTTGATTAACAGCCATACAGAGTGACAGAAGCTCGGCTGTTCAGCATTCTCCACCCTCTATGATTCATTGGTAATATTTTTCTCAAGTCATCAGAAAAATAACCAGAATGGTAAATACAGACTATAAACTGAATCAAATGGTAGTAGGTGGTTACTGATAAGTTGAGTTATCATGAGTACTGTGTCACGTCTTTTCACCAAATTATCTAGGTGGGGTTTTGGGGCAGAGCTCATAAATCAAGAGTCTAATTCCTCTTTTTGGAGAAAAGAGATACAGAGGTTTCTCCAAGAATCTGCCACTAGTGAATGCTAGATTTGACAAAGAGCTAACAGGCTTATTCTCTTGCTCTGAAGCACTCTTGTGGAAATAGTGTGTTTGCTTTCTTACTTGAGACCATGAGCATCCTTTGTTTGCCACAACTTCCCCCATTTCCATTTACTGATTCTTTGGTCCACATATTTCCCACCATGGTAGAGTTTTTCTAGCTCAGAGGTATGGTCCTCCACAGGGTTCACAATAACAGCATGCATGCTAATGATTCTTATCTTCTCCAGACCAGAACGGTTTCAAATTTTTGACAGTAACAAATATGCAGGTGCCCACTGCTAAGAGCATTTCATAGGAAAGGTCATTCCTTCTGGTAAGCCCTATTAGTAGGTTTTCCAGAATTTCTGTAATCAGCATGTTTATCGTAGATTTTACAGCTCATCTTTCTTTCCTGAGTGTCCCAGAGGAGAAATAGGCTACAGGCCTAATGCTAACTCTTTCCTTTCCAGTAATGAATAGACATAGACAAAGAATATATAATGAATAAAGAATTATTTGAATGGAATTTATACTATTCATATGATTAAGTTTATATCTACTGTGTATGTTATTAATGAATAAAGAGAAATCTAGGCCATATGCATGAAATACACATCCTTCTATAGACCAACAACAACCAATGTGAAGCAACAGTTGTAACTGATTTTGAATACAGCTAAGCGTATTTGGTCAAGATTTGTGGAGAAAATACCTATGTAGTAACAGGTTGTTTACTTTGCTGAAAGTTTATGTATAAAATATATATTTTTTATGTATTATGTAACATATATCCATTATACATAATACATGATGATCTGTGTGCACAATGATTGCTATAAATGTTTTGTGTATTCTCTATGGCTGAAATTAGCTAGGAAATTGATGCAATACATTGATATCTCTAAAAAATCCATTTATCTGGGCGCCTGGGAGGCTCAGTTGGTTGAGCAACTGCCTTGGGCTCAGGTCATGATCCTGGAGTCCCTGGATCGAGTCCCATATCAGGCTCCCTGCTCGGCAGGGAGTCTGCTTCTCCCTCTGACCCTCCCCCTTCTCATGTGCTCTCTCTCATTCTCTCTCTCTCTCAAATAAATGAAATCTTAAAAAAAAATAAATAAATAAAATAAAAAATCCATTTGTCTGGAGACATGCCAACTTCATAAATAATAAATTGATCAATTGATATGGAAATCTGAAACTAAAAACAGTGGAGGTATTGTATTCAATCTTACTCACTGCTAAGGGAAACAGTTACTAAAATGTTTGCAAAGCCATTTGTAGATTGAGAATAAGAACCAAAAAAGTTTTTCACTTTTGAGTATATATCTGAAGAAATAATGTGAAATAGAAGCAAATACTTTTGAAAAATATTAACTACTTGAATATAAAAGATTATATTAAACTATCTTAAATCCTTTTTTAAAATATTTTTTCAGGCCGCACTTATAATAGCTGGAAAATTGCACACGGCCATGAGTTAAAAAAATAACTAGTTTCTTAAGGAAAACTGCAAGAGTTTTGTTGTTTTGTTTTCCCTCTTGTTCATTCCAACCAATATTATGCTCTCAATATCTCTGAAACTTTTCTTAAAGATTTACAGTCCTTCGGCTACAATGTCAATGTCAGAGTTCAGGTTATAGCAAGGTAAACAAATTTCTCTTTAATAAAAACTATCAAGCTTTGGAAAAGAAAGATTAAAAGATTACATATAAACTTAAACAATCTAGCCACTGCCAGAAAATATTAAAATGTTGTTCTCTGCCCTACTTTAGTTCTCTTTTATTCATAAGGGGAATGTGCAAAGTACACAAAGTTTTGTATGCCATAGTGAAAACAATTACCAAAATCCTGGATAACATCACTAAAGCAATTGATCTGTTTACTAGAGAAGTAATCAAAATTGGAAAGACCATGGATCAAAAGCTTGGAGCACAAGATACCTTCTTGAACTCAAAAGGAGGCACATGTGCAACTCTCAGAGAAAACCATTTTACTTATATCTCTACAGATCCTTCTTGAATATTTAAAGAAAAAAAAGTCTGAAAAATAAATGAACTGTTAAACAACCCATATCTAGAACCAAGATTTTTTTCTGAGAAAGTCAAGGTTAAGAATTTTTCATGTACAATTTTTTTTTAGATTCCCTCCAGAGTTCTGCTCAACTTTAATTATTTCTATTTTTTTAAAGATGTATTTGAGAGAGAGCGCACACATGAGAGAGCGAGCAGGGATGGGGGGAAGGGGAGAAGAGAATCTCCAGCAGACTCCCTGCTTAGCGCAGAGCCCAACAAGGGGCTCTGACACAGGTCTCTATCCCATAATCCTGGGATCATGACCTGAGCTAAAACCAAGAGTCAGACCCTTAACTGACTGAGCCACCCAGGTGCCCCTTAATTATTTTATTGTAACTCTTCTTCATGCACTTGGGTTTTTCTATATTGCTCAAGCTGGAAATTTTTTCTTGAACAGCTGTAGAAGTGGCTCTAAGGTCTTTTTCCTAAAACTACCAAAATTGCAGAGATTTACTCCTAACTCAGATATTGCCATGAAATTTATTAAAAATTTTGGTTATCACTGCAATGCACCCAAGAAGATAAGCTTTCAAGGCCACTGTACAACTATATCTGAAAAGAGAGCCACGTTGTGATTATGACTATGTTCTAACTCTAAGCAGTCTGTAATTCCCCTTATTCATTTTAAAGTTCAAATAACTGTGCCAACCTTTTATCTATTGTAAAGACTTAGGAGAAACCTATATCAGTTGCTATCTCCCTAGCTACATCATAATGAGAATGAGGATCAGTGTTTGAGTACCTGTTCCATTTCCCTATTATTACTGTATTAATATCTGCTTGTCTTTGGGTACAATTTGGAGACTATAAAGATTAAATATAAACAGGGAAATCTTTAGTATTTATGGTGCAACGGTCCCCACTTAATTTCTTTTATAACATTCTCAATCTAGACCTTGTTCTACTTTTCGGACATTAATAAACACAACTTATGTTTTCTAATTTTGATTTACTGAGAGAAAGCGGAGGCCTAGATTTAATCCTTAATAACTTTTCTTATTCCTTCGCTGAAACCAGTTTTACTCACTTCCTATATGACTTCATTATCTTTGTCTTAAAAGACCAGGTAAACACAATGTCAACCTTTCGTCCTTATTCAAACATTGACACCGTGCTTTAAAAAAAAATAAAGATTAATGATGATATTAGTAATAGCTAGCATTTATGTAAGACTTAGTACATGCCAGGCCCTACGCTAAGTATGCTATACATATTGATTCATATAACCTACACAGCAACTGTCTGAAGTTGGTAAAATTATCTCCATTTCATGGATGGGGAAACAGACACTGAGCAGTTAAGTACCATGTTCAAGGTTACATAGATAGTAAGTGGCAAGTTTAAAAAGTAAACCTTTTTATAGGTAATTTCACATTTATAAGTAGACATTTGATAGGATTCCAAGTGATTTACAAAATATGTACAAAATCAACCACAAATTTACTGCTTGAGCACAGTGCTGAGATATTGGTATTCTAAAATAAAAGACTTAATTCTATTAGCAGATAAAAGTGTGTTTTACTATGAAAGGCACACATATCGTAGAGGTCATAAAACCTATATTTTATTTACACCCCACCAATATTTTAGATCTATGCTAATGTGCTACTAAGATATACTTGGCTCATTTGAAAAGTAAAAATATTACTGGCCTGGCTCATAGGGTCCTGTGAATATAAAGGAGATTTAAAAAGATACAGTCATTAACCTATTATACAACTGAGTTTTATCCAGAAGATAGGTAAAATTAATTGCCTAATTTTAATAGGTAAAAGTAATTAAACTTTCAACTTTGGAAATATCAGTGACCCTATTCCAGAGGATTTTCTAGGAATTGACCGTTCCCTGTACATACTTTCTAATGTAATATTGAGAATGAAACTATATCCCCTAAACACTCACTTATTAAAATATGTAGACAAAATATTAACTGAATTTATATGGGACCAATGAACCCAACAATTTACTAGTTAAAATCGACAAGTGAGCTCCAATCCCTGATGATAGCTTACTGTTAAATACTTACTTGCCTCTTAATTACTAGTATTAGGATTAATGCTAGTCTTTGTTTATTTTTAAAGTTTTTTTTTTTTTGAGAGAGAATGAGAGACAAAGAGCACGAGACGGAAGAGGGTCAGAGGAAGAAGCAGACTCCCTGCCGAGCAGGAAGCCCGATGCGGGACTCGATTCAGGGACTCCAGGATCATGACCTGAGCCGAAGGCAGTCGCTTAACCAACTGAGCCACCCAGGCACCCTAGTCTTTGTTTGTTTAAAGATTTATTTACTTGACAGAGAGCACAAGCGGGGGAATGGCGGAGGCAGAAGGAGAAGCAGGCTCCCCACTGAGCAGGGAGCCTGATGCAGGGCTCTATCCCAGGACGCTGGGATCATGACCTGAGCCGAAGGCAGCTGCTTAACCAACTGAGCCACCCGGCACCCCAGATTAACACTAGTCTTAAAAAAAAAATCCCAAATTACTGCTCATTGTTATCCAAATCCTGGATATTTTTCAGATAGTTACAGAACTGTGCTAAAATATGAATCATCACTGATGAGTATTAATGACATACTTAACCACTGAAAGAAAAAAAAAAATCAGTTGAAAGACCATAAAGAAAACAAGAAAATACAGCAATACCCTCTTCCTATTTGCCCTTTTTTGCCACTCCCTTTTTCCTGATTTAGGTACACTACGGTTCCTACCAAACATGGAACTGAGCAGTACTTTTCTGTGTCTAATATAACCCAAATCATTTTTCTCAATCTACCACTACTCCGTGAAATTTTTCATTCTGCTTGCATCCAAAGCTATCATTTCACAAAAACAAACAAAAAAAGGAATAACACTGAACCATCATCTAAAGGAAAATGTAACCCTAACAAGAAGAATGCAACAAGAAGAAAGTACAAGAGGAAATGTGAAAACATACGATGGAAAATATAAGGGATCTGAAATAATTTATAGATGAAGGTCTGATTGGTTTTGACTGTTTCAGCAATAAGAACATGGTATCTAGGGGTGCCTGGGTGGCTCAGTTGGTAAAGCGGCTGTCATCGGCTCAGGTCATGATCCCAGGGTCCTGAGACAGAGCCCCACGTCAGGCTCCCTGTTCAGCGGGGCTCCTGCTTCTCCCTCTCCCTGTCTCCACCCCTCCCACTGCTTGTTCTCTCTCCTCTAATTAAAAAAAAAAAAAAAAAAAAATAGAACATGGTGTTTAAGTAACATGGTCTCCTTGGTTTTGCCACATAGTTTACAAATTCTGAGGAGGTAATGGCAATGACTACTAAAACTGCAAGCTACCTAATCCAGGGTTCTAGCAGCTCCAGAGGTTGTAGTTTCTGCTCCCTCAATTTTACCTGAGGTGAACTGAATCATCAAATTCTTCTTATTCTTTCTGTATTAGCATTATTCATTTGGATCTTCTATATCTTTATAGTACCTCTTACCAGTGTGGGAGAATTCTTCACCCCTATTGAAGGTGGGCTTGGCCATGTGATTTGCTTTTAGTCCATGGAATATGGGTGGATGGAAGTGAAAGAATGGCAGCTCAAGATCAAGGTCTAAAGAGATATCAGAGGTTTACACTCATGCCCAAAAAGAATGTTGAGACACTTCAAACAGGCCTTGAATCCAAACTGCAGCTGAAACCAAGCTCAGCTCTGAAGCAATCTGAAGAAGTTTCTCTGCATTGATCAGCCAAACTACAGTCAACTTGCAGATTTTGGTAAACATAACAATAAGCATGCTGTTTTTTCATAAACTATTAAGATTTGACAACAGTACAATCTATTTGAAGATTAATGAAAGTTGCTACAATTGTACCATGTGGTTGTAATGATCTTATCATTTGACTTGACAATGAATTCTATTCTAAGACACATTTTTAGGATATATAGGACTGTTAGGTTTTCAGTCATGTTTTTCTCTTTCATGAGCTTTTCTATATAAATTCTCCAGGATACAAATATTTATTCCAGGAATAAATATTTTATAGAATGGTAAAGATGCTGAAAATATATAAAATATTTAATATTTTCTTTCTATAATACTTTGGGTAATTTTGGTATAAAATTTCAAAAATATTTTGAGGATTCATATCCTACCATTGATCCTTCATGGATCTGCACTCTGGCCACACTAGCCTGAAAATCTGAAAATTTCCCAGATCTTCAAAAGTATCATGTTAATTTCCCCATCAGGACTTCCATTAAAGTATTCCTATACCTTAAATATCTTCCCATTCATTTACCCAGATATAATCTGGTTACCCTTAAAATCTCATTCAACTACATTCTTGGTTAAGCTTTCCCTAATGTATCTAGACTAGATCAGTCCTCCTTTTATATGCTCTTATAGCCCCCTTATATAAGCTTTAAGTTGTTTTGTCTGATTATCTCCCTCATTCACCTGTAAGCTCTAAAAGGAATGTATAGATTATTTACACAGACACACACACACACACACTGAAATTGGGAAGAAAAGGATTAAAGAAATAATTGCAGAATGAAATAGAAGAAACATTTTGTTATGCCCATGAAGAAATCTGGTCTTTCATCTACTTGTCTAAGAACTTCTATTCCTGTCCTTCAGAACCCTGAATCTTTCAAATCCTACTCTTCAGAATACCAACCAGTTATTCTCTCCTATGTATCAGACATTTTACATTTTTGCTACTGAACTCAAATAATGTGTAAATATTAATCAGATTGGTTAGTCTTACTGGTTAACAACTTACGTTCTCTTTAAATGGATATATTTTTGTTGAGAAAACTTCATGATTTCTTTTTGTACTCTACAACTTCAAGCAACAAATCTTGAGCAATTTATATAATAGCAGTCCTGCTTACCACGCATATGTCACAATATAATTTTCAACAAGACAAATATGTGTGATTACATTCACTAAGTAACACTGAAGAGCTCCAAATCATTCACTGTGAAAGCTTTAACTGCTTAAGTAAAATTAGTTTGGATTTTCATTTAGTTCCTACTTCCTTTCATTCAGAGATTTAGCTTTCAATGCTTGGGAGGAAAGAAATTTTTGCCTTATTCAAGTTCAGAAAGCAGAGGGATCAGGGAAGCCTTGGATACTGAGCTAAATAATTGATCTCTAATGTTTATGTGTGAAATTAGAAATTTTAATATAGAGGGGGTCAAAGAGACATGACTAACTTTATTTAAAATTATGAATGACATCAAACTGAAGTAAAATCATTATTAACATTGAGCCTATTTGTTCATCTATGCTCTATGTCGTTCTTAAAAATAGGGTTTTGCAGTATAAATATAAGGATATAAAGTAATAGGGGGCTGAAATGTGATAACAATTTATTGAAAACTTACTACACACTTCACTGTGTATTCTATGTGTATATTTTAATCCTCACAAATCTCTCCAGGTAGATATTGTTAACATTATTTTACCAGATAGGAAATTCAGATCTGAGGAACTAAAGTAACTATAAAGTTCACACAGCTGTCAACTGACAAACTGAATTAGAGCAGAGTTTATGTGATTTAAAATCCTACTACCAGGAGAGAAGATTAGCAGATGAAGCTAGGATAAAGCTTCTGTTATATGCCAGGCCATAATAACCTGCATATTTGACAGAAGTGGGTGACAGATTTGGCTTATATTTTTCAAGAAGGAAGCATGGAAGTTTATACTATTTACAGCAGATTTTTCTTTTTTGATAGAGTCCAACCTAAACAAATACACATTAACTCTCAACATTTGCTTTTTAAAGATTTTATTTATTTATTTACGAGAGAGAGCATGCACATGTGCCAGAGAGAGGGAGAGGGAGAGAGAGGATCTCAAGCAGACTTTGTGCTGAGCACAGAGCCCAATGCAGGGCTTTATCTCACAACCCCAAGGTGATGACCTGAGCCAAAATAAGCATAGGATGCTTAACTGACTGAGCCACCCAGGTGCCCCTCAACATTTGCTTTTAAAATGCTCCAGAAGGGGACAAATTGGTAGTCAATTATCTATGAAAAATTTAACCTGAAAGAACTTACATTTTCTCAGTGGATTTGGCCTTGCTCTATAATTTAAGCATCGGTAATACTAATTCATTTTCCTAAGCACTTTATTTTTAATGTTAATAAAACAGCATATTCAGATAGGTTGCTCTTCACAAATAAGAAAGCTGAAGGTCACAGAATTAAAATATGAATTTGAATCCAGGTTTGCCTGACTCCTAACACATGCTTTTACTATGATACAGCTCTAGCCAAAATGCTAAAACAGTATAGGTACTTTATCTAGTACCTATATCTAGCAAAATTCATATAATTTAATGTGACTTCTAACATAAAATTGATAATACTTAATGAACAAATAAGAAAATGTACAAATAGATGAATTTTGCCTTAGATTCTGAGTTACTACTACCAATGATACTTCTGCTTGCATCTGGGCAGTAGGATATTGTACAGAGCCCAGGGTGGGAGGACCAGACTGGAGACTTTGAATCCTTTCCTTCCCTTTCCTCTTACTACATCAGTATTGATTTTCAAGGAAGAAACTTTAATATATGCATTCCTTCTCTATAGCATTTATTAAAAATTTACTTCATTTAAAAAAAATAAATGGCACATTTTACTTTATTCTCAATCAAAAATTGAGATCACTTATAGAAAATTCAATTCAATACTGGAGGCATACAAATAAAAATTATTTCTAGTAAGTTCTGTGGTAGGTAAATGGATTATATGGATTTCCCATGAGAGATCTTTTGCTTTAGTAGTATTAAAATTGAAAAGTTTGCTTAAGACCGGCAAACAACTGCTCATTTCAAGTAAATGATAATCCCTCCCGTACAATTCCATAATTCTTTATCTGCACTTCTTTGAAAACCTTACAGTTAAATCTCTGCTCACCTTCTGTTCCTCTTCAATCTGTGAGTCACTGGAGATTTAGCTAATAATGTCTTTCAATACCATGGTTCCTGATGTTATTAAAAATATTTTTAGATTTTCAATTATTTTAGATTAGATGCTGTAGCCATGCATATGTACACAAAAAGATTAATTAAGCACAATGCTCTAGAGATATTTAAAATGATTTGGTATAATTCCTGATTATACCTGGTATAATTCCTGTCCCATTATCTGGGACAAAGTAAAGAAATCCATGTGTTAGCAGCAAATAATTTAATTTCAGAGAAAGATTGGTTTTATTTAATTTAATGGGCATGTGATATGTATCTCCATCAGTGTGCACAAATTGTGACAGAATCTCCAAAGATAAATGTGAGATTGGCCTGGGCTTGGCAGACAAAATTTCAGTTTTAGATATCAAGATCATTGAATAAAAATGTGTACATAGTAAGGAAACAGGGATGTAAGTGTTGCTATGTATCAAGAAAGTTTAAAACTTAATTCTTCGTGGATTTTTTGTTTATAGGGACCATTTTATGGCACAACTTTTAAAGTAAAAAAAAAAAAAAAAAATGTTTTCATGTATACTTACTTGACCACCAACTGAAACTTGTCCTGAAATTTATGAGGGCTTAATACAAGCAGTATAATCTTGAGGAAGGGAGGCAAAAAACAAGCAAAGAGAAACAAGACAAAAAACAAAAAACAAACAAACAAAAAAAACAAAAACCCCACAAAACCAGAACAGGGTAAAGAACAAACAATAACACTAATGATATCATAACAGTAAGTCACATGCAAAAAACCAGCTATTAAATTGGCTTCAGACTTTGCCTCTGCAATATTAAATTCAACAGTAAAATGAATTGTTAATAAATTGATACGAAAATATTATGAACTAGTAACTTAAATCTAGCTATTTTTCCCTACATAAAGAACAGAGAAAATTTCTCAAATATATAAAGGGTTAGAAGTAGTGACATCTATTCATTGCATAAGACAAAATTATCACCTATATTTTGCAGCCATCTTACAAGAGACAAAAATTAAGAATTCAAGCATGGTAAGGAACAGTATATTTTAACATCCTAGTCAAGGACCATCCAGTTTAACACTACAACTGCATTATAAAGAATTGAAAAGAAGACAAAAGTCAGAAGCTCTCAATGTGAATCCTGGATAATTGTGTGATTTTGGACAACTCAATAGCTCTAAGATTGCATAAATACACACATATGCACATATATAATTTGAAAAATTAATTATCATTCCTCACTGATAAAAATTACCTAGCAGAAGTAATATGTTTGTCCTTCTCTCTCCAGTAAGATATATGCATTAAAATAACAGTTAAGCTCTCCCTTTTACATGAAGAATTTATATTTACTATATTTCATTAATTAAAAAAGTTTCATTCCTTATGACAAAGATTAATCCTATTTGCCCAGAAAATAATTTGTCTTTGCTAAAGGAAATAACTCCTTTACCTAAATGCAGCACCCAGACCCTGGCCCTTTGTTCTACTCAAGTGCTTTTTCTCATCTCCCATCAAGAACCAGTTAAGCTTGCCCTCTCAGTGGATCATCATCTCCTCCTTGGGCTAACTTCTCAGAAAATGTTCAGTTTTGTCTTACGCTTTCTTCTCTTGTGGTCCCTGTTCCAACAGTCTGACATTCTCTGCCCTCCACTAATTTTGCCTATTCTATACAGTACTGTTAATGACTTGAGCCATTATTGGTGTTCCATAACTCACCATTTAGCTTGTTTTATAAATGGCAAATCATATTATAGTCATATTTCTAGATTTACTTATGTGTGTTAGTAATATACAGTTTCAGGCCTTATATATCTTTTGTATATATTCTAAATAAGCTTCAGTGTCATTGAGTTAAAGAGCAAGGGATGGGGCGCCTGGGTGGCTCAGTTGGTTAAGCGACTGCCTTCAGCTCAGGTCATGATCCTGGAGTCCCTGGATCGAGTCCCGCATTGGGCTCCCTGCTCAGCAGGGAGTCTGCTTCTCCCTCTGACCCTCCCCCCTCTCATGTGCTCTCTCTCATTCTCTCGCTCTCTCTCAAATAAATAAAATCTTTAAAAAAAAAAAAAAAGAGCAAGGGATGGAACGATGAATTTAAGTAGCAACACAAAACATTATCTCAACTAGCTAGACATGTTCACTAACATAAAAGCTAATTTGAAAGATTTAGGTTTAAGTTTGTTGTTGAATGCTTAGAAGAATGAGTCCTTAAGAGCCTAATCTAACAAATATAATCTAAACTAAAAAGATATATACCAGTATCAGAGTAGACAACAGAAACCCAACTTATTAGTTAACACTGAGCTACTGAATGGTCACAAAAATGCAAATACTTAAGAGCACGCCATTAGTATTGAAAGACATCATGTTATGCGAAGCCTGAAACACACTGAAAACTTCACATCAGTTTTTTTTTTCTTATTGTCTAGTTACATTACAAATCCAAATACAGTTTCTTTGAACTTCTGATTGCCCATTAACTATGTTCAATATGCACTGAATACTACAATTTCGATGCAATTGAAAATGTTTTCAGTATTTATTGAAATATTTCAGTGTTTATCAAATAGTCTTCTTTGGGCTATCTTATCTTCTCTGGATATCTTTAATTTTCCCTCTGTATTAATATTTTCTATGGTCTAATTTTGTCTTGCTTCTAGACTTACTTGGCCTTAAGCTAGATTCTGATAACTTGATTAGGAGAAATCCATAAGCTTTTCCTACATCTCACTATAAAATGTTGGGAGTTTAGAATTTACCAAATTTCCCTGTTAAATGTTTGTTCCCTAGCTTAACTGTCAAAGGTCAGTAAATCTCATTTCCCTCATTTTTAATTTTTAAGGAGTTGCTTCACTGTTTCACTCAAGAATTAAAAACAGGTATTTCTATAGAATATCAAATGCCCCATAAATACGATAGAATCTGAACTAGTATTTTTTTTTAATTACAGCTATAAAATTTTTTGTGCATGAAATATCTATGGCAGTAAATTTAGTAAAGTTTATTTGGCTTATCTATTCATCTTTAATTCGAGTAATTAAGACAGATATGTGCTTTAATTTCTATTATTCAGTCACCATAGGAACTGACACCCAGATTATACTTACCCTCACAACAAGTTTGAGGTGTATATTTTATCTTAAATTAGCAAGCACATGCATTTCTGAAAAATAAAATGGCAATATAAAGAGGACATGTAAAATCTGAAATTCCCTTTCAATTCTTATGAATGTAATTTTGAATTTTCTGTTGATTCTATAGATCTAAACTAATCCAGGATATGATTTCTGAACATTTCCACAATATGCTGTCACTGAATACATTTGCAAAAGTTTAGTGAAATTTGAAAATTATATAATGAAACAATAACACTATATAATTTCAATAAAGTTAACCACTTAGTAATTGTATGTAATAGCAGTCAAAGAGGAGACAAAAGGACAGAACTGATTTGAAGCCTATCTCTTTCCAGAACACTTAAATATGTTCAAGTTACAACCTTTCTATGAATCACAGTTTAAACAAGAAGTATGTATTAGGGGCAGAAGCCCATAAAGGGATGTTGTGAGGGGTACCTGGATGGCTGAGTTGATTAAGCATCCAACTCTTGATTTGGGCCCGGGTAATGATCACAGGGTCCTGAGATGGAGCCTTGGGTAGGGCTCCACATTCAGCAGGGAGTCTACTGGAGATTCTCTCCCTCCACCCCTCCTCCTGTGAGTATGTGTGTACGTGCTCACGTGTGCCCTCTCTCTCTCAAATAAATCTTAAAAAAATAAAAGGATGTTGTGAGATATAATTCAGAACTCCTTTCCTATATGTTTAAAAACCATGCAAATTATGAAATCCTATATGCAAATATATCTTAGTATTGGCTGAAACTGAGGGCCTACATCATTCCCTGGGAAGTAGGAGACCCAGCCAGCCCCAGCACTGCTGTTGCTGGCTCTTCATCTCCTATCTCCCTGACTGGAGTTATGAAAGAATATTAAAAAAATGAAGCAAGGACTATCACTTGCAGCATGGTCAAATAGTTTCTACTGGACCCCAGTGCTCTTGTACATAACTATAAAGTCCAGACAAACTAGAAAAAAAGCAATGACTTCAAAGCAATGGATAGTGATCAAATGCAGGTACATTCTAGAGCAGAGTTAACACTTGTTAAAAAAGAATACTGTGGTTTCTCCCTGGCTTTTAGTTTGAAGTTAGGTCAACATTTTCAATGTGGGAAATGGCTATAACTCTTAGAGAACCTGAAGACTTTCTGACCTTAAAAACCAGAAAACATATTTCAAAACAACTGTACTCCTAAAAACTGAGGCAAGAATCGTGGAAAGGAGAGAGCCACAGAGAAGGATCCCTAAATCCTGAGAATAAACCGTACCTGAATCTCTGGATGGTTTCTGAACCATACATGCATGGTTCAGACTCAAAGTGGCTTTCAATGAATGCTAAAACAAGTAAACTGGGATTTGAGATGTAATAAAATGTTTGAAATTTGAATCTAACCAAATTGCCTATTAAAACAAAAATCCCCACCATTCATAATATAATTAAATGCAAATTATATAATACTACCTTCACAATGAGAGAAATATAATTAAAATCAATTAGGTATGAGAAACCAGAAAAAAATGCTAGTCATTCTTACAAGGAAAATTGTCAACAAACTTTAACCCTGAGTTATCCAGATGTTGAAATCATCAGAGAAAGACTTTAAAAGAGCTAATATATATGTGTGTATATATGTGTATGCACACACATGATGTAATTAAGGAGAAACACTCATAATGTATAAAAACCTAGGAAATCGCAGCAGAAAAAAAGATAAAACAAGAGCTTGATAAAAATTCCAGAAAAATATCTGAATAAAACATTTTTTGGAAAAGAATGGAAATGGAGGAAAGGAAATCAGTGATCCTGAAGATAGATCAATAGGGAAAAATTCAGTCTGAAGAAAAACAAGAAAAATGTTTGGTGAAAAAAAATAAGAGCTTCAGGAATCTGTGGAACTTATAAAAGTATAAAGTAAACAAAATTTGAGCCCAAGTACTGACAAGAGAATAGAGCAGGAAAAAAAATTTAAGAAATAACAGTCAAAAACTTCCCAAATGTGGAATATATAATTTTATACAAACAAGAGGCTTAGCGACTGCCTTCGGCTCAGGTCATGATCCTGGAGTCCCTGGATCGAGTCCCGCATCGGGCTCCCTGCTCGGCAGGGAGTCTGCTTCTCCCTCTGACCCTCCCCCCCCCTCATGTGCTCGCTCTTTCTCTCTCTCAAATAAATAAATAAATAAATCTTTAAAAAAAAAAGAGGCTTAGTAAACCCCAAGCAGAAAAAACACAAATAAAACTAAACCCCAGCACAGAAAAGTTGTAAAAATCAAAGAGAATTTTTTTTAAATTAGCTAGAGAAAGTGGCGTATCATACACAGGGAAAGAGTAATTCATATTACCAAAGACTTCGTATGAGCAGCTGTGGAAGCAAGAGGAGGGTGAAAAAAATATCATTAAGCAGATAAAAGAAAAAATAAAAGGTAAACACAGAATTATGTTCAGATATGAGAATAAGGAACTTTGTCATGAGCACTGTACCTGCAAATTTTAAAGGAATTTCTTCTAGTTGGAAAAAAAAAAAAAGTATCAGAGAGGGGGATAAAAATGAACCATCAAGGAGAAATGAAGAACAGCATATATATTAATATAAAATAAAGTTTTCTCTTAGTTTAGCTAAAATATACATGACTATTTAAAGCAAAAACTATAATGCTATCTTTTGGGCTTAAAACATCCATAGCATGAGAAAACATGTAGAATGATGAGGTTGTGGTAAATGGATCCATGTGTTTGCAAGTTTCTATACAGCATATGAAGTACTACAATATTAACTTTATACAGACTGCAAAAACTTAATCCTAGAACAACTACTGAAAAAAGTGTCAGTGGGTAACTTAAAATGGAATTCTTAAACTCACTCACATAGTAAGAAAGCTAAAAAATAAGGATGGGGGAAATAGTGGGGTCATACAGAAATTGCCTAATGGAAAACCTGAAACAAATATCAATAACTACATAGGATGTTTATGGATTGATAAAATTCTAATTAAAAGGCAAAGATTATAAAAATCAGTGAAAGCAGGACCTAACTCTATGCTATAGATGTCATGAAATTTAAAGCTCAGACAGGTTGAGGACAAATGGATAGAAATGACATATAATACAAACCCTAAGCATAAAGCTGGATTAGCTACTTTAATAAGATAAAGTAGACCTCAAGAAAAGATTATTGGCAGAGATAAAACAGACTATTTAACAAGGATACAAGGCTCAATTCATCAGGAAGATAGAACAATCATAAATGTGTATGACCTGACAACCAACCTTTAAAACATGGTGTGAAAACTACAAAATTAAAGAACTAGGTAATTCAAGATCATAGAATATTTTAATAGTTCCCTTGAAGAACTGATTGAACCACTAGACACACATACACACACAAAAAGAAAATCTAAGACAAAAACCTTGATCTAATAATTATAGAACACTACACATGAAAATGTCAGAATATACATTCTTTGAGTGCTCGTATTTTATTCACCAAAATGGACCATAAACTGGGCCATAAAGTGTCTGAATCAATTTAACAGAATTGAAATCAGGGGAAATAAATTCTCTGATCACAAAGTAAATTAGATATCAATAACAACATATCTAGGAAAACCAAAAATATTTTCAATTAAACAACACGCTTAAAATCTAGATCTGAGGGATGGGGATCAAAGGAGAAATCATAGAATAGTTTGAACTAAGCAATATACAAAATACATACAAAAATTTGGAGAAACAACTAAAACAATTATTAGAGGGAAATTTTTACCTTTAAGTGCTCATACTAAACCAAAAATTTTAAAGGTCTAAAATTAATGACCCAAGGACCTGCATTAAAACAAATTATAAAAATAATCGCGCAGGGTAAACTAAAAGTCAAAATGAGAAAATTTGAAAAGTGGAAAACAACAACATAGAAACCCAGCAAACAAGGCAAAAAATGAACAAAGCAGAAAGCTGTATTTTGACTCGGACAATCAGAGATCTAGCGACAGGGCTGCAGCAGATGCGTTTCCCCCCCACACACACTCCCACCCCCACGCCCTGACAAAGGCAGGCGACTGCAGCAGGTGGCTGCCCAGTGACCTCGTCCCAGCCGCATGCCAGCCGGTCAGGGGCCGCACGGCACCTGTGCTCCACGTCCCCCCGGACCCTGCCGCAGGGCTTACCTCAGCAAGTGGAGCCAGTCAGTCGGGACACCATTTTCATTCGCCAGGATGTTGAATGGGATCCACCTGGAAGAAGCTCCCACTCGGTGGGGTCGGCTGGTGAAGGCCGTGAGTCAGAGTGTAGTTTCTGGGCCGTTCGAGGCACAGCCCCACCCTGGCGGGCACGAGCACCACACGAGCCGACTGAAATGCCGCGGAAGCCTGGAGAGCTGTTGGAGCCGGCCTGTCAGAGGAGCTCACACTGCGGGTACAGGTGGGCTCTGTGGGGAGCAGAAAATGGAGGGTGTCTTCCCCGTCGGTGCCAGGGGAGGAAGCCTGGCAGGCTCGCGGGAGCCCACACGCTGGGCCAAAGCAGGCAGCCATGTTCTGAGAGGCTCTCCGCCAAGTTGCTTTTGGTTTTACTTATGCTTGGCCTCAGCAGAGGAGACGTCATGAGACTCGAGGTCAAAGGACGCGGGCTGGGGCCTTTCAGGGGCCGGGTGCGCAGGATGGCGGAGCTGTGGCCGAGGTGGGAGCTGAGGCGTGCTGCGAGCTGTGAGGCTTGAGCCCCTTCAGCCGTGGGGATTTGGCTGGCTGCTCCGACCGGAAGTAGTCACTTGCGGGTGTTTTCACGCTAGCTCTGACTGAGGCCTCACTTTTGGTGGTTATCTTCCCACCTGCATGGTTCGCTGCGGTCGGCTGCAGAGGCTTGTGGCTGGTTTGTTCTATAACCGTGTCGAAACTACTGGGAGACTGGTTTTTATGGTGGGCTCGGGAATCTTCCAGAAGCCATTATCATCCCGGCGGAACTCGTGCCTAATCTCCAGGTTGCCGTAGTTAGAGGCTAGGCGAATCATTGTCTTCTCCTGCTCCAGGAGCTGCTGGAAGGGCATAAAGTCGTGTAATTGCCAACAGATGGTGGCCAAATAATGGATCTGTGCTAGCTCACACTCCAAATGCAGATCTTTGGTTTCCATTTCCATGTCTCTGTATTTCTCTCACCCCCCACTCTTTCTCTTTTTCTCTCTCTAATCTAAAAAAGGAATAGAAGTAGAAAAGGAATTATCAAAAACAGTCTAACAACAGCAACAACAACAAAACTTTGTGATTAGATCCTAAACGTTCAATCCTAAAGTTTTTCAGATAAAGTAGAGGAGCATGGAACTCTCCCTATCATCTTTTGAGACTCGTTAACAGAAAGATGTATCCTGACAATGAAATTAGAAAGATAAATTGCCAACAAATACTGATTATGAACATAGGCACAGAAGTCTTTAACAGTATTATCAAACTGGATCCAAAAATATATGAGGAAAATACATTATGAAGAAATAGATTCAATTCCAGGAATGGAAGGGTATTTGAACTTGCTTAAATTAATCCGTGCGATTCATCATATTAAGAGAATAAAGGACACAAAACATATAATTTCAATAGATGGAGAAAAAGAATTTAACAAAATTCAACACTCCTTATTCATAAAAAAAACCTCAGCAAACAAGGGAGAGAAAGACATTCCTCAATTTGATAAAAGACATCTAGGAGAAACATAAAGGTAATATCATGTTTAATGTTGAAATATTTAATGCTTTTCCTCTAAGATTATGAGGGAGACAATAATGCCTGTTCTCACATTTATTTAACATTGTACTCAAGTATTTATACTTAATTCATGTGCCTAAAAATGATGCAGTTTAAATACTTGTGTAGATCATATGTCCACCACTATAATCAAGATGCAAAACCATCCTACAGTTGTCCTTGTTTTATTGATTTCTAATTTGATTTGATCATGGTCAGAAAACATGTTCTGTATGATTTCAATTCTTTTAAATGTGCCAAAGTTTGTTTTGCAATCTAGGATATAGTTTATATTGTTGAATGCTCCAAGGGTCCCTTGAAAAAAAAGTACATTTTTATGTTAAGTGGAATAATATATTTATATAAAACATATTCTTTAGTTGATGGCATTGTTCAGATCGTTTATGTCTTTGTTGATTTTCTGAGAGTTCCTTCAATTTTCAAGGGGGATAGGTGGGTTGAAATCCCCAACTACAATTTCAGATTTGTCTCTTTCTCCTTTCAGCACTATCAATTTTTGCTTCATGCAGTTTGAGTCTCTGTTGTTTGATGTGTATACATTTAGAATCACTGTGTTCTTTTACTTTTGGATCTTTTATCATTGTGTATTTGAGGAGAGGAGGCTATGTTTCCAATGACAGTTTAATTTTTAGAGACTTTGCAATCTTACTTTGGTCCACTTGGTTTATCTTGTACTGCTTAGGCTCCTACTGGTCTCTATTGATGTTGCCTAATTGGGCACAACAGGTTTTCCCAGACCAGCCAGGAATGCCTGTTGTGGGGAAAGAATGTGTTGGGATAGTTATATCAGTGCCCCTGGTTGCCCTAATAGCTCCAGTGTGGAAACAAAAATCTCAGCCTATGGATATAAATAGGCTTCCCAGACTAAGGCACTTAGTGTGACTGCATCCCTTTTTCTTGTTCTGTCTGTGTCCCTTGGCAGGGGAGGAGAATCTCAGGCTTATGAGGTAAGAGGCTTCCCAGATTGAGACACCTACTGCAGCTGAGTTTCTCTTGTAAGTTCTGCTCTCCCACTTTTTTGTCTCTTGACAGAAAAGGGATGTCAGCCCCAGGGGATAAAGAGTGTTTTCCCTGGCCACTTATTTTGGGGGCTACTGATTGATACTCCTTGCTAGTGGTGACGAGGTTGCTTGATGTTGCCCTAGGGACTCCCCTTTTGTTGTGGAAGGATGAGCCTGCAGAGGGGGAAAAAGTGGGTCTACATCATCCTACCCAGACTGGTAGTCTCTGAAAGAAATTTTTAAAAAGAAGAAAAAGTTGACGAACTTATGTTACCTGACTTCAAGTCTTATTATAAAGCTACAGTAATTAAGAAAATGTGGTATTGGCAAGAGGATAGACACTAGATCAAGAAAACAGAATAGAGGGGTGCCTGGGTGGCTCAGTTGTTAAGCGTCTGCCTTTGGCTCAGGTCATGATCCCAGGGTCTTGGGATTGAGCCTCGCATTTTTGAGTCCCGCATCGGGCTCCCTGCTCAGCGGGAAGCCTGCTTCTTCCTCTCCCACTCCCCCTGCTTGTGTTCCCTCTCTGGCTGTCTCTCTCTCTGTCAAAAAATAAATAAAATCTTTAAAAAAAGAGAGAACAGAATAGAAAGTATAGAAGTATAATCACTACATATTGTTAATTGATTTTCCCTAAAGTTTCCAAGGCAATTAAATATGGAACACATTGATTTGTAAACAATTGATGCTTAAAGAACTATATAGTCATAAGAATAGAAATGAACCTTGCGGTGCCTGGCTAGCTTGGTCGGTAGAGCATGTGACTTGATCTCTGAGTTCAAGCCCCACATTGGGCGTATAGCTTGCTTAAAAGAAAGGAAGGAGGAAGGAAGGAACAAACAAACTTAAGCTTTACCTCATACCATATACAAAAATAAACATAAAATGAGTCATGGATCTAAATATAAAAACTACAATTATAAAATTTCTATAAAAATGTTTATGACTGACATTATCGAATATTTCTTAGACAGTAATATAAAACAAGAACCATAAAGTTAAAGCAATAAATGATGAATTAGAATTTATCACAAACATTTGATCTTTGAAAGACACCATAATGAAAATAAATAGCAAGGCACAGATTGGAATAAAATACTCAATAAATCTGGCAAAAGATTTGTATCCATAATATATAAGGAACTCTTACAATAGTAAAATAGTCAAAAGGAATCAACCCAATAGAAAAAATTGACAAATGACTTGAACAGATGATTAGTAAGAGAGCATATACAAATGTCTAATAAGCATACATTCTCAACATCATTAGTCATGAGGAAATTACAAACTAAGAACACATGGTGATACTAATGCACAACTCTTAAAATGGCTGAAATTAAAGAGACTGAAGTTCACAATTATTGGTGAAGATGTGGAACGACTTGAACTCTGAGACCCTGCTGGTGGGAATATGAAATGGTACAACCACTTTGGAAATCTGTCTAGCAGTTTCTTTAAAAATTAAATATCCAAGGCACCTGGGTGGCTCAGTCATTAAGTGTCTGCCTTCGGCTCAAGTCATGATCCCAGAGTCCTGGGATCAAGCCCCGCATCAGGCTCCCTGCTCGGCGGGAAGCCTGCTTTTTCCTCTCCCACTCCCCCTGCTTGTGTTCCTGCTCTCATTCTCTGTCAAATAAATAAATAAAATCTTAAAAAAAAAAAAAAGTTAAATATCCACCTATCAGGAAATTCAGCCATTCTTTTCCTAGGTATTTACTCCAAAGAAATGAAAACGTATGTCCACACAAAGAACAGTGCAAGAATATTCATAGTAGCTTTATTCATACTAGTGGAAAACCGAAAATAATACAAGTGTTCAACTGGTGAATGACTAAGCAAACTGTGGAATATCCATGCAAAAGAATGCTACTTAGCAATAAAGATGAACATGCCACTGATACAAAAAAAAAAAAAAGATGATGAATCTTAAAATCTTTATGCTGAATGAAAGAAGTCAGAATACATACTTTAGAAAAAGAAAACCAATCTATAGTGACGGCAAATAGTGTGAGAAGGATTGCAAAGTGGTACAAAGTAACAGTTGGTGATGGAAATATTCTGTATCTAATTGTAACAGTGATTTTATAAATGCATACATGTGTAAAAATGTATCAAACTGTACACTTTAGCTAAGAGTTTCTTCCTTCCCTCTCCCTGGGACCTAGATGAATAAAGAAACCAATTTTATATCAAATAGGTCAAGGTAGTATTAAATTATTTCTCTACCTCTCGAACAACAGACAGCTTATCTGTCATTTCCCTACCAACTGTGTATGTGAAGGTATAGATCAATCAAACTATTAAAAAGTGTGTTTTATTTAGAAGGAAGAGTCACATTGCAATTGAGTCCAGAGATACTAGTGTTGGTATATTTTTAATTTCTAAATATGTACCCTCTGTTGTTTAAATTGTTGCCATAGAGCATATACTCAAATTATAATTTAAAATTTCAATAATAGGGGCGCCTGAGTGGCTCAGCCGTTAAGCGTCTGCCTTCGGCTCAGGTCATGATCCTGGGGTCCTGGGATCGAGCCCCGCATCGGACTCCCTGCTCTGCAGGAAGCCTGCTTCTCCCTCTCCCACTCCCCTTGCTTGTGTTTCCTCTCTCGCTGTTTCTCTCTCTGTCAAATAAATAAATAAAATCTTTAAAAAAAAAAAAAAATTTCAATAATAAAAATAGAAAACAACACTATTCATTTTCCCATCAATCAAAGATAATCACTGTCAATATTTTAGTATATGTTTTCTCAAAATTTTCCTTCTATTTTTTCACAAGGGAGCTGCCTTGATTATAAAATAACAAATGGTTTACTGTAAATAATTTGAAGTGTTCATACATATGACTGTTAAGAAGAAAATAAAAATCACCTAAAATCTCATTATACTGAAAACCATCAGCCACAGTTTGGTGACCATTCATTCAGACATCTCTTTTATTTATGTGTATGCATACACATACCCATATATAAATTTTCATGTTTTGAATTATGTGTTACACGATAATTTTTAATAGATACCTCTTTTATGCATTATTTATGCTTAGACAGTGAAGACCACACTAAAACACTATATAATAAAAATGTGTATGTTGAACATCAACCTTACCCAGATTGAGAATAGTTGGTAATACCATTCATACAAAATAGAAAATTTCTCAATTTTGCAATAGAAAAAAGTAGGTAATATTAACTACTGCTGGCTCACCTGATTAGGCCAGGCCCACCTAGGATAAGGTCCCTTTTGATTCACCTAAAGTCAATATATTAGGGACTTTAATTATATCTGCAAAATCCCTATAACTTTGCTATATGAGGTTACCCAATTACAGGAGCAATATCCTATAATACTCACAGTTTCCTCCTAAACTCAAGGAAATGAGATTATGTGGAGTTTATACATCAGGGGATGGGAGATGGGAGTTGAGTGTTCAATTTAGAATTCTACCTACCACACAGGGAAAACAGAAAAGAAGGGAAGCCCACGTCTACTTTAGTATAGAGAGAAGGAAATTTGAAGTGTTTCAGCATCAGATTCTGAAAGGTGTCAAAATTTAAGAGAAAAAAGTTTATTTTTTTATAAACATGAGATACAGTTTTTCATTAGTTTAACCTAGATATAGTAGTTTCATTGGTAGAGTTTATACTATGTTAACTCCAGTCATAAAGAAGAAAATAAATGTGTAAAATATATGTAAAAAAAAACTACAAAAATTGCTAAAAAATTTTTTCTTTTTTTTCTTCTTTGTAATTTGCAAATTCCTATATTAATGTTAGTAATTCCTTAATAGGTAAAGGTTCAAAACACAGAATCCAGGTCCAAAATGCCTGGGACTGAATACTGGCTCTACCACTTTCCTGCCCTGTGACTTTAAAAACTTAACCTTTCTATACCAGAGTTTCATTACCTACAAAATAGTCAATAATAAAATAGTAATAGTAGTAACAATAATAATACCTATCTTACAGTACTGTTGCCAGGACTAATTAAGTTAATTGTATAAATTATTAGAACACTAGTTGAACCTTATTAAGTAACATAAATACTGTAATTATTATCTTTATAGCATTTGTCTCTTTCACATTGAAATAAGACGTAGAAGAATGTGACACTGATCTATGATTGCATAAATCATGAAATTAAATGAAGTTAAGTAATTTGTTCAAAATTACAAAGTTGAAATTTCAGCCCCTAGACTTGTATTATGCATGATATACTGTTTCCACTTGGCAGCATTTGATGACTCTTTAAAAGAATACCAGATATTTTATATGAAGACTCTCACAGGGTAGATTTTCTTTTTCAATTAATCACTCACTGCTGAATGACAACTATTTAAGAAGGATAAATAAGCTGGTTTATATCCAAGACTATTAACCTGCTACTGTCATAGAGAAAAGACAACTGGCTGATATAAAATTCTAGATATGCAATATTTTCCCTTCATAATCCATTGCAAATTTCCCCTTTATTCAGTTATTTAGAACTATAGATGAAAAGTCTGAGCCTAGCTTTTGTTTATAAAGCTTTGCAGCCCAGGTTCCCAAAAGATATTTTGTTTAAATTTCTACTAATTTTTTCCACATGTATAACATGGGATTTTTAGTCCATGATTTTTTTTCTGGAATGTTAATAAGTTCACTGCCTTTTTTTCTGTCTTCAGTAATAATTTGAAGCAAGTTTAATACATGTAGACTTGTTACAATTTAAAAAACCTTTTTTTATATTAATATGTTTAATTTCTATGAATTCATAAATGTTCAATGGGGATAATTTTAATAAATACAGAAATATTTAAATCAAAAAATAAAAACAAATATTGGACTTTATAATGAATCATGTCATAATTCATTTGTAATAAGTAATGAAAGCCACATTTGTTTAGCAAAAATATTAACATATCAAAAAGCAAATAATACAGTGTGATTTTAGTCCTCCTTCATTGGAATTAGTGAAACCGTCTTTCACATATGACCAAAAATAAATGTTTGGTCCGTCTCAGCACCAATTCTTAAAGGAACTAACATCTCATTAAAAGTATGGAGGGAAGGTGGAAGGGGGAATGTGGTAACTGGGTGATGGGCATTAAGGAGGGCATATGATGTGATGAGCACTGGGTGTTATATTCAACTAATAAATCACTAAACTCTACCTCTGAAACTAATAATACACTATATGTTAAGTAATTGAATTTAAATTTTAAAAAGTATCAGTTACAAAGAATTGCTTAATTGTGTGATTTGGAGTAAGACAGGATAAGGCAAGTGAAGGAGTAAGGTAAGATTAAAGGCTACAATGGAAGGAATACATAGCCCAGACAGAGAGAAATACAATCAATGGAGGTGCTATATTTCAAGTCTTACATTTAAGGAATTGCAACTAGAGAGCTTGGTGTCAAAGGATATCTTTTCAAGGTCCTGCTGTGAATACCACCCAGTTTAGAGCTAATAGGTATGAATTAGAGTGGCTGTTTCCCTGTGTAGTAGTTCCTGATCTAAGCAACTTTCTTAATACTGCTATTTATTTTGAACTCTTTTTTTTTTTAAATGGCTTTCTGCCTGGAATATTTTTTTTATTTTATTATGTTAATCACCATACATTACATCATTAGTTTTTGAGGTAGTGTTCCATGATTCATTGTTTGCATATAATACCCTGTGCTCCATTATTTTGAACTATCAATGACAATTGAATATTTAAAAAAAAAAAACAAGATCACAAATAAATGATGCTTGTCTTCCTTGTAGTTAATAAATATTTCTTGACTAAAAATCATAAAGCTATTTGCCGATTAGGATTTGCTTCATTTGAAGCCCAACGAAAGTCTGTAATATATATTTTCCAAGCTTTTACTTTGAACTGATGTCTCATTAAAACTATCAGTCACAAAGAATTGCCTAATTGTATAGTAGGGCCATACTCAAATATCCAATTACATTTTCTTCAATTAACTTTTACTGGCTGGTGTTTACAAGTAATTTAGTGAAATTAGGTAAAGGTTAAATTACTGTAGCAATCAGAGGTATATTTAAGTGGTAAAATATAGAGAAGGACCTACTTGTTCTTATAAATATGCATATTAACACCACTGCCCTTATGATATAACATCAGCCTTCCCCACTTAATGCTAGTAATAAATCTCCTCTTGCCACCCCTTCAGAATGTAAAACTACATGATGTATACTCAGCCATTTAAACAAATAAGCTTTCCATAAACAGATTTTTAATCTATGCCCTTAAAACTACATTCCATTTATCTGCAGATATTCCCCATTCTATATTCTAGCTCCTACATTTTTTAAATTCATACCTAAACTTCCAACTTCATATTACTAACTTCTCAGTCAGAAGTCTGAGATTTTCTAAATTGAGCTTTCTGTCTCCAATATAACTTTTCTTTCTCATGAATTCTTGATTTACATGTAGAGTGTTACCAACTTCTAAAACACAAATTTTATCAGGGCACCTGGGTGACTCTGTTGGGCATCCAACTCTTGATTTCAGCTCAGGTCATGATCTCAAGGTCATGAGATTGAGCCCTGTGTCTGGCTCCATGCTCAGCAGGGAGTCTGCCTGAGATTCTCTCTCCCTCTGCCCCTCCCACCATGTCCGTGCTTATGCTCTCTCTCTAATAAATAAATCTAAAAAAAAAAAAAAAAACCCAGAAATTTTATCTATCCCCATATCCCCCCCCAACTTCTTTAGTGGGTCCCTAAAATTTATTTACTTCAACTACAAATAGTGTTTGTTTCTCATCTCCTCTCCCAATGCATTTATTAGAATCAGGAATAATTTAGTAATGCTTATTTTAGAAAATGTAAAAATTGCAAATAAGTTCCAGCAAAATAAAAATGGTCTCCAATCCCATAATTTGGAATTAATTGACTTTAAAATATTCATGTATAAACTCTGGTTTCTTATACACAGTCATAAACATTTTTTTTAAAGATTTTATTTATTTATTTGAGAGAGAGAATGAGAGAGAGAGAGCACATGAGAGGGGGGAGGGTCAGAGGGAGAAGCAGGTTCCCCGCTGAGCAGGGAGCCCGATGCAGGACGCGATCCTGGGACTCCAGGATCATGACCTGAGCCAAAGGCAGTCGCTTAACCAACTGAGTCATAAACATTTAATATATCATTCAACATGCTAAGTTTGTTCTAGTTTTAGGGCTTTTGGACCAGCTTTTTTGTGTCCTTGGCCAGTTCTTATAATCTATTTGCATTGTTATATTTGATGTGAATTTTTTAATATCATATTAGTGAGACATATTTTTCCCTTATGATAATCTCTGTCTCTTAATTAGTGTGTATATACTATTTACATTTAATGTAATTACTGATATATATGAATTTAGATCTACCACATTCTCCCTTTTTGGAAGAAAAATGTTATTCAAACTTTTTTAGTATTCCATTTTAATTTATCATGATTTTGACTATATTTAATGTTTTTCTTTTCTTGAAGTTGCTCTAGGAATTACAAAAGACATACTTAACCTTTCACAGTTTACTAAGCATCAGTATTTTACCACTTTGATTATGATGTAGAAATGTTGCTACCATATGAGGCCATTCATTCTGTAATTTGTCTTATATATTACATCTCTTCACATTGAAAACTCCAGCAGAAGTTGTAATTTTTGCTTTCAATCGTCAGAAAAATTTTTAAAAACTCATAAAAGGAAAGAACAGTCTATTATATTTACCAAGATGTTTGCCATTTCTGTTGTTCTTTCTTCTTTCCTGTGTCATTGCCCTTTAGTCTGAAGAACTTTCTTTAGAAGATATTTTTGAAAGTAATCTGTTGTCCTTCATCTGAGAATGTCATTATTTCATTCCTAAAGGGTATTATTACTGAATATAACATTATAGGTTTATAGTTTTTTTTTTTTTCTTTCCGTCCATTAAAATATTGTGCCATATTCTTCTGGACTCCACAATTTCTGATGAAAAATATGCAATCATTCAAATCATTGTTCTCTCATAGGATGTGTATTATTTTTTTCTTCTGGCATCTTTAAAGATTTTATCTTTGTCTTCAGCTTTCTCATTTTTTATTATAATATATCTAGATCTGTACTTCTTTAGATTTATTCAGTTTGAGGTTCAATCAGTCTCTTGAATTCAAAGACTGTGTCTTTTCCCAACTTGGGAGGTTTGGGGCCATTATTTCTTGAAATAGCTTTTCAGAACAGCAGTCTCTCTTCCCTACTTCTGAGATTCCAATTACAAGAACTTCTATCAAAGTTTTACAGGTAAATTGGCCTTTCATTTTATTTTTATTTTTTTAATCTTTTTTTTCCCTCTCTCTGTTGTTCAGATAGGATAATTTCTATTGATCTATTTTTCAGTTCATTGACTCTTTCTTCCACCATGTCTATTCTACTATTAAGCCCATCCAGTGATTTTTAAAACTTCTGCTATTGCATTTTTAAGTTCTAAATTTCTACTTGGTTCTTCTTTATATCTCCTGTTTATTTGCTGAATGTTGTATGAGTGTTCCTGGTTGCTCATTTGTGCATTTTTATAATAGCTGCTTTAAAGTGTTTGTCAGTCCAAATGGCCAAGAGACACATGAAAAAGTGCTCAACATCACTCAGCATCATGGAAATCCAAATCAAAACCTCAATGAGGTACCACCTCACACCAGTCAGAATGGTTAAAATTAACAAGTCAGGAAACAAAGGATGTTGGCGGGGATGCAGAAAAAGGGGAACCCTCCTACACTGTTGGTGGGAATGCAAGCTGCTGCAGCCATTCTGGAAAACAGTATGGAGGTTCCTCAAGAAGTTGTAAAATAGAGCTACCCTACGACCCAGCAATTGAACTACTGGGTATTTACCCCAAAGATACAAATGTAGGGATCCAAAGGGGTACATTCACCCCAATGTTTATAGCAGCAATGTCCACAGTAGCCAAACTGTGGAAAGAGCCAAGATGTCCATCAACAGATGAATGGATAAAGATGTGGTATGTGTGTGTGTGTGTATATATATATATATATATATATATATACACACACACACACATATATAATGAAATATTATGCAGCCATCAAAAAAAAAAATGAAATCTTGCCTTTTGCAGCAACGTGGATAGAACTGGAGGGTATTATGCTAAGCAAAGTGAGTCAATCAGAGAAAGACAAGTATCATACGATCTCACTGATACAAGGAATTCTTAATCCCAGGAAACAAACTGAGGGTTGCTGGAGTGGTGGGGGGTGGGAGAGATGGGGTGGCTGGGCGATAGACATTGGGGAGGGTATGTGCTATGGTGAGCGCTGTGAATTGGGTAAGCCTGATGAATCACAGACCTGTACCTCTGAAACAAATAATACATTATCTGTTAAAAAAAAAAAAAGAAGATAGTAGGAAGGGAAAAATGAAGGGGGGGAATCAGAGGGGGAGAAGAACCATGAGAGACTATGGACTCTGAGAAACAAACTAAGGGTTCTAGAGGGGAGAGGGGTGGGGGGATGGGTTAACCTGGTGATGGGTATTAAGGAGGGCACGTATTGAATGGAGCACTGGGTGTTATATGCAAACAATGAATCATGGAACACCAGATCAAAAACTAATGATGTAATGAATGGTGACATAACATAATAAAATAAAATTTAAAAAAAATAGAAAAAAATAAAGTGTGAGATCTGTGTTGGTATCTGTTGATTACCTTTACCTTTGTGAGCAGAAGTGTAGGTTGTGTTTCCATGTTCTAAGTAATTTTCTTTCTGGACATTTTTAATATTATGCTATGAGATTTTGGTTTTGTTTAAATCTTACAGAATTTTTTTTTTTTTTTTTTTTGGTAAAGCAGGCAATCCAACATGATTAAATATAGGTACAACACAAGACTGAGAAGATTTCACTATTTCTTCAGGGGGTTTCTTTTTAGCTTTCTGTGTTCCCATTCATTCAGCCCAGGATTCATCAAAAAAAATTGGAGAAAGCTGGCCATGCTTTCCTGACCGCCAGAAATATTCCTGGTTTCTCTGTTCTTGAGATCTAACCCTAATCCACAGCTTGCTATAAGAGTCCATAAATTCCTCCCAAGAAAAAAGGGATTAGAAATGACAAGTTCATTTGTAAAGGCTGCTTTCCACTGTAGAGCTCCTTGTTGCTTACACAGTTCTCTTAGACCTTTAAAAATGTGATTTTGTAATTTCTCCACCATATTTCAGTTCTTACTAAGTTCTTTGACCTACCATATTTTATTACATTACAGCTGGAAGTAGAAATTGGAGTTCATTGTTTGTTTGTTTGTTTGAGAGAGAGAAATCACAAGCCAGGGGGAGGGGTAGAGGGAAAGGGAAACAAGCAGACTCCCCACTGAGCACAGAGCTTGACCTGGGGCTTGGTCCCAGGACCCGAGATCATGACCTGAGCTGAAGGCAGATGCTTAACTGACTGAGCCATTCAGGCACTGCTGGAGTTCATTTTTCATAAAGGAAGAAGTTAATGCGTTTTGGTATAATTGAAATGAAGATCCTTTTATTTGACAATAACATAAAAATAAGCTGACAAGTGAAATGTAAATATGTAAATACATGTTTCTAAAATTACATTTTAAATTTACCAATTTATTTGCAGCAAAACATCATTAATCATATTAAATTAACTCTACTTTGAATCAAGCAGTTTCATAAAGTATAACTCATTTTGTTTGAAATATAATATAGAAAAAATATTAATACAAATAAGATAAACAGAAATATTGAAAAAATATTTACATATATTTCTGGAACATAGTACTAGTTTTATTTATTTCTTAGTTTTAGTTATTCCATATTTTGAATTCTTATAATATCTTAATTTCATCTTTCTTATGTTTTCCTTAGTAAAGAGTGCATGTATTAGGGTATATTCAGATTATCTGTGTATGTCATTTCCATATTTAAGAACATCAATTCTATGAGGAGATTATAATTAATTTGTTTTTTCTCCATTGTACCTATCACAGTGTCCAATAAATAATAATGGAGAGGAGAACACAAACATTTGTTGAGTGTCTACTGTTCTTCACTTAATGGACATTTTTGATATGTAAAGCCTTTTGCTTTTAAATATTTCTGAAAGATAGTTATTATTCTATTTCATATACTCAGAGACTAATGAATTTAGGTAGTTATGCATAATACAACTACAAAGAGGTTCAGTTGGTACTTAAAACTAAGTTTGGCACTAAAATCTTTATAGTATATTCTCTGCTATTCAAAAAGTAGATACTCCACGTATGTTTGGTGGAAGAATGAAAGAATAATTTGACTTAAAAAAATAAAATTTATTGGTTATCTACTATGTGTTTTAGAATAGAATCTTAAACATTCTGTTTATATTTAATTATTTAATTCTCAAATCTGTCCTGGGGTAATATTTCTTCCTTTTGGTACAGATGAAGGGACAGATGTCCAAGAGATTGAATTATTTGTCCAACATAGGACAGCTGGTGTGTGGTTTGGAAGGGTTCTTGACTAAGCTACTTCTAGACAGTGCAAAGCACTCTTTTAAATGTAATGTAATACCTCACTAATTTGGAGTAAGTTTTAAGAAAGCCAGTCTTAAATACTTAAATTAAAAAAAATTTTAAATGTCACTATTTTTTTTAGTATTTAAATGTTCCAATTATTAAACCATTCTTAAATAAAGTCCCATTACAAGTGGTTTTTTCCCTATTACTTTGCTAAGCAAAATCTCTCTTGATAGGTGAGTACAAATGCAATTGGATAATTTCTTTAAGCTATCACACATTCCAAATTAGTAATTCTGCTTTTTAAATTTTGTATAGTTCCTTTTTAAAAATATGTAAATAATTGTAAGAATAGATTTGTTATCTTTAGCAAAAATTGCAAAGTTGGAAATGCTGCTGCATCTTCTCTTTAAACCTACCTAAGTCATCCTTATCCTTCAGGTCGCAAGTTAAACCTAATTTCCTCAGGGAAGCCTTTTCTGGTACCACTCACTCTTTATATTAGGATAGATTCCATATTACACATTTAGCTATTTACCAAAAATATTTCTAGTTAATTGCCTAATGCCTTTCATCTTCAGTGGGCCATAAGTTCTGTAAGGGCAGAATCTGTATTGCTTTGTAACTGACCTATCTCAAGTACCTCATTCACTTCCTGGCATATAAAAGTGTTTTTAAAAAATGGTTGATTTGGGGCACCTGGGTGGCTCATTCAGTTAAGCATCTGACTGCTCAGGTCATGATCTCAGAGTCCTGGGATGGAGCCCCGTGTCAGGCCCCCTGCTCAATGGGGAGTCTACTTGTCTCTCTCCCTCTGCCCCTCCTCCGGCTTGTGCCCTCTCTCTCTCAAATAAATAAATAAAATCTTTTTTTAAAAAATGGTTGACTTACTGAATAAAGATTACCTTCTCTAACAGAGGTCTCTTTACATTTAATCATTTTATCCAAATATCTACTTCTGTAATATTCCTGAGTTTTTCCATATAAGACCAGACTGTAACATCTTTCTATATTGTATTGGCCGGCAACTAGTAGTAGAAAATTGAATGAATGCAAATTAACATTCACCTGGGTTTATCTAGTCATATAGCACATGTTTTATTTACAAAAACACTCTACCCTCAAGCTTTTTCTTTCCCTTTCTACGAGACTGAAATCAACATATATAATATTGAAATAGACATCATAAGCACAGTAGATTGCCAAATGGCTTGGGTACTATAGTACACAGAGTAGTTCATCTCTTGATTCATTTAATCACTATCCATGTGTAGGTATAGGTATGTATTTCTTTTCTGAATGCATTTTTCTCCCAAGTATTTGGTGTACTGTTGCTTGGTGTAATTTCAAAACCCTTTACTGATAAAAACAAATGAAAATCACTTCTTTAATCACAGTACCAAATCAAAGAGAAGACACTTATAGCTTTTTTTTTTACTAAGATATGGCAAACAACAAAATTGTTTTGGAAAAAAAATATTTTGAAAAGAGGCAGGGCATGAAGTCAATTTTACTATGTGCAGAAAATGTTATTTCAGTTTTTTACAGCTTTTATATGCTATTTGTTATGTGTTGTGATGAACAAGTCAAAAGTTTTTTGCAAATATCTCTTCATCACAGAGCTTACTATTCAAGCATACCTTCTTATGAAAGGTGGTAAATTGTATTATGCAATAATTATTTTTTTAAAGATTTTATTTATTTGAGAGAGAGAGAATGAGAAACAGAGAGCATGAGAGGGAGGAGGGTCAGAGGGAAAAGCAGACTCCCTGCTGAGCAGGGAGCCCAATGGGGGACTCGATCCAGGGACTCAAGGATCATGACCTGAGCTGAAGGCAGTTGCTCAATCAACTGAGCCACCCAGGCACCCTATGCAATAATTATTCATTTACTCATTCATTTAACAAATATATAATGAGTTCTCATTATGACATAGGTATAGTGCCATATGCTGCAGTTACGGAGGTGAATAGGACAGTCCCAAACTTAAGGATTTCATAGACTCAGACAGGCAGGGTTGGATATATAACCTGCAAGTCTCAGGTAAAACAAAAATGCTGGGACCCTTGTTAAAAAAATAGGAAAGAGGTGCCCTTGAAAGTAATAAAATATAAAAGGTTTTCATTTTTCACAGTGTATTTCTGGATCTGGGATTTTTTTTTTTTTTAATTTGCTATTTAATGTGGCCTTGGAAATAATTTTGCTCTGTTTCTACTGGCTCACTTACCTAACCCCTCACAGACATCTACACTTAGGTTACAATCTCTCATCATGCTGCCTTTGATTACTAGATCAGGGGTGAGTGGTTATCCTCTGAATACACAGTGGTATACTAGCCCTGGGGTGGAAATATCTACTTTGCCCCTTACTGAGATGCCCTAGAGCATACACTTGACCATGACCACAGCAATGTTGTGTGTCTGTGTGGGGGAGGTGCAGGGTAGGGGGAGGACCAGGTGGTAGAGGAGTGGGCAGCTAAGAATCCATTCAAGGGAAATGGGAAGCAATAGGAGGCCAGATATCTAGGAGCTCAGGCTCTAAGCGTCCTACCATCACTCTCTCTCTCTCTCTCTCTCTCTCTCTCACACACACACACACACACACACACCACATCCTCCATTTTCCTATCATACTTAACTTACAAAACACAAATTCACGATACGATTATTAAAAACTTCAAGAAAATGACTGCAGATCATTGAAACCCAAATGTGGAACCCTTCTGAGAGTTTAGCCATAGGTAATTGCACTAATAATATGCCTGTGAAGGGGCTCAGCAGACAGGAGAAGATAATAGATATTTTAAAAATCATGGTGAAGATTTGGTAGCAGAGTATTGCTGGAGACCCAGGAGAGGAACACCATCTTAATAAGGATATGCCTTTGTGTGTGTGTATTCAGTTGGGTGCAGAGAAAATTCCTTAAGAAGTTTGACTTCTATTCTGAATCTTAAAAGTGAATAGGAATGAGCCAATTAAAGAGGCAAGAGAAAAATATTCCAAGTAGAATGAGAAAAATCAGCAAAGACACAAATTCAATAAAAGTATGTGTTTTCATCGTAGAAGAGTTAAGGTTTCTGGAGCCCAGAAACTGAAGCAGGGATATATATGAAATAAGGAGGCAGAAGAAAGGGCAATGCTTATGTGTCTTACTAAGGAACTTAGGTGTCATCCTGTAGAAAATTGGTAGTCACTAAAGGTTATTAAATATGGGCATGTCATGGCCCAAAATGATGAGATGCATTTTATCTGATGATAGCCTGGTGGAAGAACACAAACTAGGTCTAGACAGTCTTTTCCCAATGGCACTTTTTACTGGAATATGGAATCAATCTGGACAGAGGTGGGGTAGAGAGGAGCAGTTAATTTAGATTTGTACTTTAAATAACTAAGATATAACAAATTAATCTGAATTGCAATGATTAAGAGTGTGTATGTGTGAGAAAGAGAGGAGGAATTGTCAGTTTGTCCAAGTTTAGAATTGAGACTTAAGGTATAAATAAGCTTCAAATACACACACACACACACACACACACACATACATTCAAATTCACTCAGAGAACCCAAAGTGTTCCTTATCCAAATTTATCTCATTTGTGAGCTTGATAATACTATGTTTGCTACTTAATATTTTATAACAAGAATTCTATGTGATTTTGAGACAGGTCCATGAACCATATTTAAAGAAGTTGGCTCTACCATGTGAGGTGAGATTTCTCTACCATATGATGTAGTGGGACTGTTTTGGGCTGTTTATTGCATAAAAGTAGATGTGTCCTAAAAATGACTAGAGAATGGTATATTATTTCATCTGCACTCAAGACTTTGGCCTTGTTTTTTCTAGGTGTGTCTTTTTTTTAAGATTTATTTATTGATTTGAGAGAGAGAGAGAAAGAGAGCACCTGCATGCAAGCAGGGGGAGGGCAGAGGAAGAAGGAGGGAATCTCAAGTAGATTCCCTGCTGAGCATGGAGCCCGATGTGGGGCTCGATCTCACAACCCTGAGATCATGACTTGAGCCGAAATAAAAAATCAGACACGACTGAGCCGCCCTGGTACCCCAGGTGTGTCTTTTTATACATCTATTCTGTCATCCAAATGCTAAGAGCTCATAAGCTCATGAAAATGAAAATGGCAATAATTATTGTTGAATGCTTATTCTGTGCCTTGGTAGGCACTTCTCAAGCCTCATTTCCTTAAACTTTCACATCAAATCCTTGACTTAAGTATAGAAAACTGAGCTTTAAATATTAGTATGCTCAAGGGCATAGAGCCAAGTGCCTGAGGTGGGATTTGAACACAGACCATCAGCCTTTAGAATACTTGCCCTTAGGCTCCCTGCTCGGCAGGGAGTCTGCTTCTCCCTCTCCCGCTCCCCCCTCTTGTGCTCTTTCTCTCTCTCACTCTCTCTCTCAAATAAATAAATAAAATCTTAAAAAAAAAAAAAAATATATATATATATAGAATACTTGCCCTTAAACTGAAACATGGTTCTCAGGGGGGATGCGGTGTTTAGCCTGCTTTTGTCAAGATGAATCTTAAAATCAACCATTGTACTCATGTGCTTCTGCTAAATATACCAAGGTTATGAGTTCCCCAAAACCCTATAGAAATAAGTTGGCCCTTTACCCTGAATGTCTCTTTCATGTGTTTCTTTAGTGGCCTGAGGAGGCTGGACAAACTTGGGATTTCATGATTTAGAGTCACTAAAATCTCTGTCTTTCCATAGAAAAGCAAGAACAAAAGACTCTATGGTCATGAAAATTTCACTGACAAACTGAGAAAACTATTTTCTCATTTATGAAATGGTGTTCTGCCCTTTCTGGGGTCTAGAACCAATTCCAATGAATGTTTGGGGGGGCAATTCCACCAACAAGCAATTCTCACTAACACCAGTTGGTGTCCTTACCATTCAACTCAATTCTGATATACCTGGAGATAGCATCAGATTCCACAGGTTAAGGTTCCAGCCTATAAGATTATTCCCCACCCACTTGGGACACCAGTCAGAAGCCCAGGTTCTGACCAACCAGCTACAAGTAGAGGTTCCTACAACTACTTCTTTGGACTTCAGATGGCCAGTCACAAGTCCAGTTTGTTACCTGAGCTTCTGAATGACAGGCTATAGATCAGAAGTTACCACAACCATGTCCGTGGTTCAAGTAATTTGCTAGTGTTTCACAAAACTCAGAGAAACATTTTACTTACCAGGATAAAACTCAAGAACAGCCAGATGGAAGAGATGCATAGGGCAAGGCATAGAAACAGTGCAGAGTTTCCATGCCCTCTCTGAGCACACCATTCTCCCCAGATCTCCATGCGTTCACAACCCAGAAGCTTTCCAAACCCAATCCTTTTGGGATTCTATGCAGGCTTCATTACATAGGCATGATTGATTAAATCACTGACCATTGGAAACCGATTCAACCTTCAGCCCCTCTCTCCTCCTGGGAGGTCAGAGGAAGTACTGAAAGTCCTTGGTTCTCCTGGCAACCAGCTCCCATCCGTAGGTGTGTTCCAAAAGTCACCTCATTAACATAACAAAAGACCTTTATCACTTTAATCACCTCATTAACACAACAAAAGACCTTTATCACTTTAATCACTTAGGAAATTTTAAGGGTTTTAAGAACTCTGTGACAGAAAAGCAGAAAAAGACCAAATACATGGTTCTTGTTGAGGTGCCTGGGTGGCACAGTCCATTAACCACCAGACTCTTGCTTTCTACTCAGGTGGTAATCTCAGGGTTTTGAGATTGAGCCCAACATTGGGCTCTGCGTTCAGTGTGGTGTCTGCTTGAGATTCTCTCTCTCCTTCTCCCCCTACTCTCTGTCTCTAAAAGAAATAAATAAAAGCTTTAAAAATACATAGGTCTTATTACAAATCAAAATATCATACCTGAATATGTCATAATGATTAAATTAGATGTTACTCATCAAGGCACTTTTAAAACACTTAAGTATTGTAAGAATTTAGCTTTTAAAGTATTACTTTAGAGAAGGAATATGGGACTAGATTAATCAGAATTACAAATATTTACAATCTTAATACACATAGGAAGTATAAAGAAAATGATTGGAGTCTTTAGGATAGAAGCAATTAAAAGATAGTTAAATCATCTGGGCTCTTGTCTCAGAGGATTTAGTTTCTAGTAAAAATATCCAAAATACTTATTATCTCTAAACCCCTGACTTTATTATTTTAAATGTGAGATATAGACATGGTTATATCCACTACTCTTATTTCCCTTTTTCAGTGTATCAAAAATGTTCAAATGATTGTATAATAATTTCAGAAATAGGTACCATATTTTTTTTTCTCCAAGGGAGAATTTTTTATATTCTGTAATATATACGAAGATGGGAAATATAAATAAGAACACACTGCGAACTCCATAACTAAACAACTTCCTAGTATAAACCGGGTAGCAATCAACTGGGAGAGAATAAAGATCTGTAGTAGTAATGCATGGTTGGTGATTATATTTTGTACACACATTTCTTATCTGGAACTGATAACCAGGAAGTATTTTCTAAGTCAAGGATGTTGCTGCTAGTTAATTTAAAATGCATTATTTATAGAAACCTGGTCCACTTTCACTCATGGAAAATGCTATAACTAATACTATTCTTAGCATTCCTGATTCTAATGCTTGGAAAAAGAATGGAAGCAAAAAATATAAAAATGAGTAATTCTGAAAGAATCAAACATAGGCCTATCTGTATTTCAGCATTTCCAATAATAGAACTTATACTGTAGTTCCCTTTTTCAACTACTTATAACTTTATTGCCTAAGGAAGGAATAACTTAAAACTTAGGAAGCAATAGATTAGAAAAGCTATTTTAGATTTTATATTTTATTTAACAATATAGGTCAAATATATTTACTAATATTAAGAGACCCAGGGAAGAACATTTCTATCCAAGTTGATATGCTTGTATCATATAAACCAGGATAGATAGGTATATAACACTGGACTCTGAGCATAATTTTTGAAATACAACTTTTACATTCAAATCCATTTATACATTTAAATGCATTCAAATAGGAAATCTGAAGGATGTCCCTTATCTAAAGCAAATTCAGAGTTTGTAGCCTTATTAAACGAGAGGGATTTAAATCATGGAATATTACAAAGAGCTCTGGTCTTGTCAAATGCTATAAAGCAGTGAAACTGGGTTATATTTTTGGTGTTGCCCCCTTCTTGCTGATGTGTTTAATCAGATAACTTCTTTTCTACTTCTTCCTATGTGTAAAATGCAGTAATGGTCTATATGATTTCACTGGTCTCTATAATGCTATAAATATTTATCAATTCATTCATTGTAACTCACAAGATATCTGGATCCTAGATCCTTCTGCCCACTTGAAATCTAGATATGATTACTTAAACTGAAATTTTCATGCTCTGAAATTGTCCCCAAGTATTTTGAAGTACTTTAGAGGATGGTAAAAATGTTCATACTTTCATGGTGCAGACATTTACTTCCTTGGTTGATATGCTTTCTTGCCATCCTGTATATGTAATATCTGACTTGCATAATGTCAACAACAACTTGAAAATGAGCCAACCCCTTGCTTTTGAGGAAAAACAAAGCAAAACAAAATACTGTGACTGTCACCATTACATGCATCTGTGCACACGTGTGCACATGCACACACATACACTCACACACACACACACACACACCCCTATCCATCCCAAGAAATGGACTTGTTTACTGATGTTTTCAAAGATTTGGGAAAAGATGGGATAGTGAATGTCCATATCCATTAAATTAAATACCTTCAGATTGTATTAGCAATCCTATTTGACAAAGAGCCATTGGCCACAGAGGACCTTTAATACCTGCTTAAACTTCTGTAGCCTAAAATTTACTGGATTATCTCATGCTTCTCTTCGCTACCCTTTTCAGTTCTTCTTTATCTTTCTCAAGATGAAATCAAATCTCTCATCCTATCTTGCTGAGAATTGACTGTTACTCCTTGATTCTAGCACACCCACCCCATGCCTTGTGGTTTCCCTTCCTTACGTCAATCCATTAAAGAAGTTTGCTGCCAGCTTTAAATCCTCACACTTTGCACTCCTACTACATAAGTGCCAATCACCATGCTGGAATGCGGGACATAGTGTCATTTTCAAACTAGAAGCAATTCATTTTTGTACACAAGAAGTAGATGGGTGATTAATACATACTTTACTCTTTGTGCTGAGAGAAGGGAATGTAGTGGAGTTTTTTAAAGTTTTTCTCTGCTAGAACTAGCACCTTAGAACTTGTCTTACAGGAAAACAAACATGATTTAGTAATTATTAAAACTAATAAATACTCTTGAAATCTGGGATTGTGACACCTCTAATTTTGTTCTTTTTAAGATTGCTTTGGCTATTTGGGGTTTTTTGTGATTCATACAAATTTTTGGATTATTTGTTCTAGTTCCATGAAAAATGGTGTTGGTATTTTGATAGTGATTGCATTAAATCTGTAGAATCTTTGGGTGGGATTGATATTTTAACAGTATTGATTCTTTCAATCCATGAGCATGGAATATATTTCCACTTGTTTGTATCATCTTCAACTTCTTTCATCAATATTTTATAGTTTTTGGTATACAGGTCTCTCACCTCCTTGGTTAAGTTTATTCCTATGTATTTTATTCTCTTTTGTGCACTTGTTAATTTCTTTCTGCTACTTTGTTATTAGTGTATAGAAATGCAACCAATTTCTGTACATTGATTTTGTATCCTACAATTTTACTCAATTCATTTATGAGTTCTAGTAGTTTTTTAGCGGAGTCTTTAGGATTTTCTATATATATCATGTCATCTGCAAATAGTAGAAGTTTTACTTCTTCTTTACCAATTTGGATGACTTTTATTCCTTTTTGTTGTCTGATTGCTGTGGCTAGGAATTCCAGTACCATGTTGAATAAAAGTAGTGAGTGGACATCTTTTTCTTGTTCCTGACCCAAGAGGAAAAGCTCTCAGTTTTTTCCCTATTGAGTATGATGTCAGCTGGGGGTTTTTCACATATGGCCTTTATTATGTTGAGGTATGTACCCTCTAATCCTCCTTTTTGAAGGTTTTTATCATGAATGAATTTTGTACTTTCTCAAATTCTTTTTCTGCGCCTATTGAAATTATCATATGATTTTTATCCTTTCTCTTGTTGATGTGAGATATCATGTTGATTGTTTTGTAAATATTGAACCACCCTTGCATCTCAGGAATAAATCACACTTGATCATGGTGATTATTTTAATGTATTGTTTAACGTATTGTTGGATGCAGTTTGCTTTTGTTGAAGATTTTTGCAGCCATGTCCATCAGAGATCTTGGCCTCTAGGTCTCTTCTTTGTAATGTCTTTATCTGGGTTTGGTATCAGTGAAATTTTGACCTCATAGAATGAGTTTGGAATCTTTTAAAATTCTTATTCTATTTTTTTGGATTAGTTTGACAAGAATAGGCATTAACTGTTCTTTTTTTTCCCCCTGCACTTACATATTTATTGCAGACATGGAAACAATCTAAATGTTCTTCAGCAGATGAATTGATAAATATAAGTGATATATAAATATATATAATACAATATGTTCATTTGACCCTGAAATAGTGCAATGGATAGGGGTACCAACCCTCTGCAGTTGAAAATATGTATATTAACTATTGACTCCCCAAAAAGTTAACTACTAATAACCTACTTTTGCCAGAAGATTCATTGATAACAGTTAACACATATTTTGTATTTTACATGTATTATATACTATATTCTTAAATAAAGTAAGCAAGAGAAAAGACAATATTATTAAGAAAATGAGGAAGAGAAATACATTTATGGTGCTGTAATGTATTTATTGAAAAAATCCACAAGTAAGTGGACCTGCACAGTTCAAAACTGTATTATTCAAAAGTCAATTATATTCATCCAGGAGAAAGAAGAAAATCTTGCCATTTGTGACCACCTGAATGGACCTTGAGGACATTATGCTTAGTGATATGCCATACAGAGAAAGACAAATATTGTATGACATTATTTATATGTGATTCTTGACCTCAGGGTTGTAAGTTTGAGCCCCACATTGGGTGTAAAGATTACTTAAAAAAAATAAAATCTAGGGGCACACCTATAATATAGGGTGGCTCAGTCGATTAAGCGTTTGCCTTTGGCTCAGGTCATGATCCCAAGGTCCTGGAATCAAGCCTGCTCTGTGGGGAGCCTGTTTCTCCCTCTCCCTCTGCCTGCTGCTCCCCCTGCTTGTGCTTTCTCTCTCTCTCTCTCTCTCTATCAAATAAATAAATAAATAAATAAAATCTTTTTAAAAATCTAATCAAAGCTACAATGAAGTATCACCTCACTAAATGACTCAAATTAACAACAGAAGAAACAACAGGTGTTGGCAACAATGTGGAGAAAGGGGAACCCTTTTCTGTTGATGGGAATGCAAACTGGTGCAGCCACCCTAGAAAATAGTATGGAGGTTCCTCAAGAAGTTAAAAATAGAACTATCCTATGATCCAGCAATTGCACTACCAGGTATTTACCCAAAGAATACAAAAACATAGGCAATAATCTCTTTGCCATCAACCATAGAAACATTTTTTTTAGATATGTACCCTCAGGCAAGGGAAACAAAAGCAAAATTAAACTATTGAGACTACACCAAAATTAAAAGCTTTTGCACAGCGAAGGAAACCATCAACAAAACAAAAACCTGAATTGGAAAAGATATTTACAAATGATATATCTGATAAGGGGTTAATATCCAAAATATATAAAGAACTGATACAACTCAATACCTAAAAACCCCACAAATAATCAGATTTAAAAGTGGGCAGAGGACTTGAATATTTTCCAAAGAAGAGATACAGATGGCCAACAGACACGTAAGAAGATGTTCAGTATCACTAATCATCAGAGAAATTCAAATCGAAACAATAATGGGATATCACTCACATCTGTCAGAATGGCTAAAACCCAAAATACTGAGTGTTGGTGAGGGTGTGAAGAAAAAGGAAACTTTGGGAATGCAAGCTGATGCAGCCACAGTGGAAAACACAGTGTAGATTCCTCAAAAACTTAAGATTAGAATTAACATATGATCCAGCAATTCTACTACTGGGTATTTACCCAAAGAAAATGAAAACACTAATTCGAAAAGATACATGCACCCCTATTTTATTGTGGCATTTACAATAGCCAGAATATGGAAGCAAACGAAGTGTTCATAAATGAATTGATAAAGATGTGGTTGATATATACAATGGAATATTAGCCTTAAAAAATGAGATTTTGCCATTTGAAACAACATTGGCGAAACTAAAGGGTATTATGCTAAGTGAAATAAGTCAGAGAAGACAAATACCATATGCTTTCACTCACACATGGAATTTAAGAAACAAAACAAATGAACAAGAAAAAAAGAAAAACACAGAAAAAACAGACCCTTAAATAAGAGAACAAATTGGTGGTTGCCAGAGGAGAGTTGAGTCAGGGAAAGAGTAAAATAAGTGAAAGGGATTATGAGTACACTTACCGTGATAAGCACTGAGTAATATATAGAATTTTTTTTAATAATAAAAAATAATAAATTTTCTTTATAGAAAGTGTGACTGACACTTGAAAAATTTTAAGATGCCTGCAAGGCTATAGGCATGTTCCTAATTTCAACCTTACCTAAATAATATGCTTGTTAGAACTATATACACATCGTTGTGCCATGAGCAACTTAGGATCTACTTTGTTCCTTTTGGTCCTTTCATTCACTTCTGTGCAGTCATTTCCTTAAGAGGTCTGATGTTCCTCTCGCTCTCCTTCTGCCCCTGAGCCAACGGCCGACGCTTAACCAACTGAGCCACTCAGGCGTCCCTGGTGGTGATACTCTAATTGTACTTTGCAATAGAGAAGTCAGGGAAGGCCACATAGAGGGAGTGATTTATGAATTAATGGCTGATATAGATGAGGAAACTGACCACTCAGATGGATACCTGGTGTTTCAGCTTGATAGAATAGCAAATGCAAAGGCCCTGACTCATATACATTGCTTAATGAATTTAATCAACAGGTTAGGAGATAAAAGTAGAGATAGTGGAATGAAGAAAGGAAGAGTGGAGTCAACGAGAGACCGAGGAGTTCATGGCACATGCCCAATCCCAGCTGAAAGCAGGAAGAGGTATATTTTCTATAGAAAATGTATAAATTATAATAAAACTAACCAAAAGTAGTTTTGCTTTTAATTATCACCATGTACCTGGTGATACACAATGTCAGTGATAAAACTTTCCTCTCCCCCAGGACAGACCACTTCCATCACTTTTACTTTGGTATGACCCTGGTAAGATTTGAGATCAAAAGTTAATGGGGAAATCAGATCATGTAAGTCCTTAAAAACTATTGAAAGGACTTTGGGGATTACTCTGCATTAAATAGACAGTCACTGTAAGATTTTAAGCAGAAGAGTAACATGATCTGTCTTGTATTTTAAATGGTTGGCTCTAGATGCTGTGTGGAGAATAGAATTAAATCCCAAGGATAGAAATAGAAAGATTAGGGCCAATTGCAAAAAATCTGGATTAAAGATGATAGTGCCCTGCATTCTGCATGGATCACTGGGTATTATACACAAACAATGAATCATGGAACACTACATCAAAAACTAATGATGTAATGTATGGTGATTAACATAACAATAAAAAATTAAAAAAAAAAAAAGATGATAGTGCCCTGGAGTAAGGTGGCAAATGATGAGACAGGGCGAAGTGATGTTTTTAGAACTATTTTGAAAATTATAATTCTTTGGGTGGCTTTGAGGGGGAGCTATTCTTTATGGTGGTAAAATATACATAAGTTTATCATTTTAACTATTTTTAAGTGTACAATCCATTACCATTGAATACATTCCCAATATTGTAGAATTATGACCAGTGTCCATTTCCAGACCCTTTTCCTTATCAAATAGAAGTTTTGTAATCATTAAACAATAACTCCCATCCCCCTGACCAGCCGCTGGTATTTCAACTCTACTATCTCTGTAAATTTGCCTGCTGTAGGTTCCTCATATAAGTGGAACCGTATAGTGTTTATCTTTTTGTGTCTGGTTTATTTTAGTTAGCATAATGTTTTTAAGAGTCATTCATGTTGTAGGACATGTCAAAATTTATATTTTATGGCTAAATAATATTCCACTGTATTTATATACTATATTTTGATTATCCATTCATCTATTGATAAATGTTTGAGTTCTTTTCACATTTTGCTATTGTAAATAATGCTTCTGTGAAAATTGTTATACCAGTATCTGTTTGAGTCTCTCCTTTCAATTCTTTTGTGTATATATGGAGAAGTGGAAATGCTGGATCATATGGTAATTCTACTTTTAACTTCTTAAGGAAGTGCCAAATTGTTTCTTATGGCAGCTGCATCATTTTGCATTCTTACCAACAATGCACAAGTTTTCTTATTTGTATACATCCTTGCCAACACTTATTATTTTCTATTTGCTTTTTGTTTTTGTTTTGTTTTGTTTTATAATAGCTATCATAATGGGTGTGAAGTGATATCTCCCTCTGGTTTTGATTTTCATTCCCCTAATGACTGGTGATGTTGCACATTTTTTTATGTTATTGGCCATTTGTTTATCTTTTTTGGATAGATGTCTATTCAAATCCTTTGCCCATTTTTGAATTGAATAGTTTCTTGTTATTGAGTTTTAGGAGCCTTTACATATTTTGGCTGTTAACCTCTACCAGGTATATGAATTGCAAATATTTTCTCTTATGCTGTGGGTTATCTTTTCACTCTCTTGATGGTGTTCTGTGGATCACAAATTTTAATGTTGATGAAGTTTAATTTATCTGTTTTTGCATTTGTTGCTTGTGCTTTTCATTCAGCCATGTAAATGTTAATTAAGGGGATTAATGATAAAGAGATCCTGTTCTCAGTCAGACTTCATAACCTTGAAGCATTACTAACACCCTGTGACCTTGGCAATGTATTGACCTCTCTCTGTACTTTGTTGTCCTCATCTCTAAAAAAAGGACAATATCATTCATTGTGAAGACTAATGAATTAATGTAGCATACCTAGAGGAGTGACCAGCACATAGGAAGTACTCAATAAATAATTACTATTTTTATCTTTTAGATACTGCATTTTTTACAAATAAAGTTCCACAAAATTATTATTGAAGGTTTCACATCTAATGTGTGACCTGGTTAACACTTTCAAGAAGATCTATTTGAACCTCAGAATTTATGCTTGCTTTGAGCTGCATCTTAAGGGCAGTAGCATAGCTCTTATTGACCAACCTGAAAAAAAAAAAAAAAAAAAGGCTGTAAAAAGAAAGAAGCCAAGCACCTGGAAAACCCATAAACTAGGTAATCCGTTTCTGAATAATCAGTGTGGATATAAATTGTGTTTGAAAAAAGACTTCAGCTCAGTGAATCTAGCACTGAAGCCAAGAAAAAAACTTTTTGTAAGAGGCTCATGTTGGGCTTATTTGTGGAATTATTTTAAAAATATGCCATTTGAATTGTGGCAGCATTTTGCTGTTGAAGCTTGGTACAAGAGAAATAAATATAGTTTTCTAAGAATATTTTTAAAGGTAACATAATGACATGGAGGATTTAAAAATCTTTGCTCTAAACCACAAATACACTATAACTATTGCATTTAACAGAAAAATATATATATTTTTTTTCTTTTGGATATTCAGCCAGTTCTTTCCAACAGATTTAAATACGATATCTGTCAGCAGTTAAAGCACCTGCAGATGCATAAATTAAATTCCCTAATCTGTTCTTCTATTTACCTTGTCAATTTTTCTATAGAGCATTATCTGCTTAGCATTTTTCTACTTAGCATTTTCTCTGCCTTCCAATTTGAAGATTAACATAAGACATGAGAAAAAGCTGCTCTTATATTTGAGGTTCTACCCTATGTTTTGAAAGGACAGTTGGTAACCTTGTGGCATTTTTGTTCCAATCTTGTTTTCTTCATTGAAACACCAATTAAGGGAATGGTTTCAAAGAGTTATCGTAATCAAATTCTTATTAAAAAGCATTTTTATATTTTTGTGATTAAAATTAATAAATTGGGGGCACCTGAGTGGCTCAGTTTGTTAAGCATCTGACTCTGGATTTCAGCTCAGGTCATGATCCCAGGGTTGTGAAATCCAGCCCCATGACCAGCTCCATGCTGGGTGTAGAGCCCGCTTAAAGTTCTCCTCTCCCTTTCCTTCTGCCCCTCCCCACTCTCTCCCTCTCTAAAATAAATAAATTAAAGTAATTAATAAATTTTAATTTCCTCTGTAGTTATAGAAACTGTCTAAAATTTACTATAAAAATGAATATTGTCATAATGAACATATCTGAATTCTTCCAGTAAAACTTTTTCAGTTTAATACAAATTTATGATTTTATTTCTTTCCAATATTTGCTATATATTTATATATGTATGAGATATTACATATTAAAATTACATATACATATAAACATACATAAAATATGCTACTAACAACATTTTACTTAATGTTATGTTCACTCAATTTTGTCATCTCAATGTCATAAGTTACTAAAATTTCAAATCCTGATTCATTTCCTTATTTTTTAAACCAATAATGCCCTTGTATAAGGGCATTTTGATTTATCCCATACTTTGCTCTCTTTTTTTTGTCCCAAGTTCTGGTTTTATTTTATTTTTTTAAATTTAATTTAATTTTATTATGTTATGTTAGTCACCATACAATACATCATTAGTTTTTGATGTCGTGATCCACAATCCATTGTTTGCATATAACACCCAGTGCTCCATGCAGTACGTGCCCTCCTTAATACCCATTACCAGGCTAACACATCCCCCCACCCCCCTCCCCTCTAAAACCCTCGGTTTGTTTCTCAGAGTCCATAGTTTCTCATGGTTCATCTCTCCCTCCAATTCCCCCCCTTCATTTTTCCCTTCCTTCTCCTAATGTCCTCCATGCTATTCCTTATGTTCCACAAATAAGTGAAACCATATGATAATTGACTTTCTCTGCTTGACTTATTTCACTTAGTATAATCTCTTCCAGTCCCATCCATGTTGATGTAAAAGTTGGGTATTCTGATGGTCTTTCTGATGGCTGAGTAGTATTCCATTGTATGTATGGATCACATCTTCTTTATCCATTCATCTCTTGAAGGGCATCTTGGCTCTTTCCACAATTTGGCTATTGTGGACATTGCTGCTATGAACATTGGGGTGCATATGGCCCTTCTTTTCACTACATCTGTGTCTTTGGGGTAAATACCCAGTAGTGCAATTGCTGGGTCATAGGGTAGCTCTATTTTTAATTTTCTGAGGCACCTCCACACTGTTTTCCAAAGTGGCTGTACCAACTTACATTCCCACCAACAGTGTAAGAGGGTTCCCCTTTCTCCACAACTTCTCCAACATTTGTTGTTTCTTGCCTTGTCAATTTTTGCCACTCTAACTGCTGTAAGGTGAGGTTTTGATTGGAATTTCCCTGATGCTAATGATGATGAATATTTTTTCATGTGTCTGTTAGCCATTTGTATGTCTTCTTCAGAGAAGTGTCTGTTCATGTCTTCTGCCCATTTTTTGACTTCATTATTTGTTTTTTGGATGTTCAGTTTGAGAAGTTCTTATGGATCTTGGATGCCAGCCCTTTATCTGTAGTGTCATTTGCAAATATCTTCTCCCATTCTGTGGGTTGCCTCTTTGTTTTGTTGACTGTTTCCTTTGCTGTGCAGAAGCTTTTTATCTTGATGAAGTCCCAAAGGTTCATTTTTGCTTTTGTTTCACTAGCCTTTGGAGATGTATCTTAAAAGAAGTTGCTGTGGGTGATGTCAAAGAGGTTACTGCCTATGTTCTTCTCTAGGATTTTGATGGATTCCTCTCTCACATTGAGGTCTTTCATCCATTTTGAGCTTATTTTTGTGAATGGTGTTAGAGAATGGTTGAGTTTCATTCTTCTGCATGTGACTGTCCAATTTTCCCAGCACCATATATTGAAGAGACTGTCTTTTTTCCATTGCATCTTTTTTCCTGCTTTGTCAAAGATTATTTGACCATAGAGTTGAGGGTCCATATCTGGGCTCTCTATTCTGTTCCATTGGTCTATATGTCTGTTTTTGTGCCAGTACCATGCTGTCTTGGTGATCACTGCTTTATAATATAGCTTGAAATCGGGCAACATGATGCCCCCAGCTTTGGTTTTCTTTTTCAACATTTCCTTGGCAATTCGGGGTCTTTCTGATTCCATACAAATTTTAGGATTTTTTGTTCCAGCACTTTGGAAAAATGTCATTGGAATTGAAAAATGTCATCCCATACCTCGGAATGGCGTTGAAGATAGATGGCTCTGGATAGCATAGACATTTTAACAATGTTTATTCTTCCGATCCATGAGCATGGAATGTTTTTCCATCTTTTTGTGTCTTCTTCAATTTCTTTCATGAGTGTTCTGTAGTTCCTAGAGTATAGATCCTTTACCTCTTTGGTTAGGTTTATTCCAAGGTATCTTATGGTTTTTGGTGCTATTATAAATGGAATCGTTTCTCTAATTTCTCTTTCTACAGTTGCATTGTTAGTGTATAAGAAAGCAACTGATTTCTGTGCATTGATTTTGTATCCTGCCATATTACTGAATTGCTGTATGAGTTCTAGTAATTTTGGGGTGGAGTTTTTTGGATTTTCCACATAAAGTATCATGTCATCTGTGAAGAGAGAGAGTTTGACTTCCTCTTTGCCAATTTGAATACCTTTAATTTCTCTTTGTTGTCTGATTGCTGTTGCTAGGACTTCTAGTACTATGTTGAACAGTAGTGGTGAGAGTGGGTATCCTTGTCGTTTTCCTGATCTTAAGGGAAAGGCTCTCAGCTTTTCTCCATTGAGGATGATATTCACTGTGCGTTTTTCATAGATGGGTTTTATGAATTTGAGGAATGTTCCCTCTATCCCTATACTCTGAAGAGTTTTAATCAGGAAAGGATGTTGTATTTTGTCAAATGCTTTTTCTGCATCAATTGAGAGGACCATATGGTTCTTCTCCCTCCGCTTATTAATGTGTTCTATCATACTGATTGATTTCTGAATGTTGAACCACCCTTGCATCCCAGGGATAAATCCCATTTGGTCATGGTGGATGATCCTTTTAATGTATTGTTGGATCCTATTAGCTAGGATTTTGTTGAGAATTTTGGAATCCATATTCATTAGGGATATCATTCTGAAATTCTTTTTGATGGGGTCTTTGCCTGGTTTGGGGATTAAGGTAATGCTGGCCTCATAGAATGAGTCTGGAAGCTTTCCTTCTGTTTCTAGTTTTTGAAACATCTTCAAGATGATAAGTATTATTTCTTCTTTGAATGTTTGGTAGAATTCCCCAGGGAATCCATCAGTCCCTGGACTCTTGTTTTTTGGGAGGTTTTTGATCACTGCTTCAATCTCGTTACTGGTTATTGGCCTATTCAGGTTGTCAATTTCTTCCTGTTTCAGTTTTGGGAGTTTATAGGTTTCCAGGAAGGCATCCATTTCTTCCAGGTTACTTAATTTATTGGCATATAGTTATTGATAATAATTTCTAATAATTGTTTCTATTTCCTTGGTGTTAGTTGTGACCTCTCCCCTTTCATTCATAATTTTATTAATTTGGGTCCTTTCTCTCTTCTTTTGGATAAGTCTGCCCAGTGGTTTATCGATCTTATTAATTCTTTCAAAGAACCAGCTTCTAGTTTCATTGATCTGATCTACTGTGTTTCTGGTTTCTAATTCATTGATCTCTGCTCTAATCCTAATTATTTCTCTTCTAATGCATGGCTTAGGCATCATTTGTTGCTTTTTCTCTAGTTCTTTAGGGTGTAAAATTAGTTGGTGAATTTGGGATTTTCCTATTTTTTTGAGTGAGGCTTGGATGGCTATGTATTTCCCCCTTAGGACTGCCTTTGCAGTATCCCATAGGTTTTTGAACCAATGTGTTTTCATTTTCATTGGTTTCCATGAATTGTTTAAGTTCTTCTTTGATTTCCTGGTTGACCCAAACATTCTTGAGCAGAGTGGTCTTTAGCTTCCAAGTGTTTGAATTTCTTCCAAATTTTTTCCTGTGAATGAGGTCCAGTTTTAAAGCATTATGGTCTGAGAATATGCAGGGAATAGTCTCAGTCCTCTGGAATCAGTTGAGACCTGATTTGTGACCCAGTATATGATCTATTCTGGAGAAAGTTTGATGTGCGCTCGAGAAGAATGGGTATTCTGTTGTTTTAGGGTGGAATGTTCTGTATATACCTATGAGATCTATCTGGTCCAGTGTGTAATTCAAAGCTCTTGTTTCTTTGTTGATTTTCTGCTAGATGATCTGTCTATTGCTGAGAGTGGAGTATTGAGGTCTCCTACAATTAACGTATTGTTATCAATATGACTCTTTAGTTTGGTTAACAGTTGGCTTATGTAGATGGCTGTTTCCATGTTGGGGTCAGAGATGTTTACAATTGTTAGATCTTCTTTTTTTTTTTGAAGATTTTATTTATTTATTTGATAGAGAGAGACACAGCGAGAGAGGGAACACAAGCAGGGGGAGTGGGAGAGGGAGAAGCAGGCTTCCCACGGAGCAGCGAGCCCGATGCGGGGCTCGATCCCAGGACCCTGGGATCATGACCTGAGCCAAAGGCAGACACTTAACGACTGAGCCACCCAGGCGCCCCGTTAGATCTTCTTGTTGGATAGACCCTTTAAGAATGATGTAATGTCTTTCTGTGTCTCTAACTACAGTCTTTAGCTTAAAATCTAATTTGCCTGGTATAAGAATTGTACCCCAGCTTTCTTTTGAGGTTCTTTGGCATGGAAGATGGAACTGCATCCCTTCACTTTCAGTCTGGATGTATCTTTAGGTTCAAAATGAGTCTCTTGTAGACAGCATATGGATGGGTCCTGTCTTTTTATCCAATCTGCAACCCTGTGCCGTTTTATGGGAGCGTTTAGGCCATTCACGTTGAGAGTGATTATTGAACGATATGACTTAATTGTCATCATGTTGCCTGTGAAGACGTTATTTTTATAGATTGTCCCTGTAAATTTCTGTTGTAGATCACTCTTGGGGTCTTTCTCCTTTTATAGAACCGCCCTTAATATTTCTTGCAGGGCTGGCTTAGTGGTCACATATTCTTTCAACTTCTGCTGGTCGTGGAAGCTCTGCATCTCTCCATCCATTCTAAATGAAAGCCTTGCCGGATCAAGTATTCTTGGCTGCATGTTCTTCTCATTTAGTACCCTGAATATGTCTTGCCAGGCCTTTCTGGCTTGCCAGGTCTCTGTGGATAGGTCTGACATTATTTTGTTGTTCCTCCCTCTGTATGTAAGGAATCTCTTCCCCCTAACTGCCCTTAAGATGGTTCCCTTGGTTCTAAGATTTGTGAGTTTTACTATTACATACCGGGTGTTGGCCTGTTTTCCTTGATCTTGGGAGGGGTCCTCTCTGCCTCTAGGACATGAATGTTTGTTTCATTCCCCAGATTAGGGTAGTTCTCAGCTACGATTTCCTCAAATATATCTTCTAGTCCTTTCTCTCTCTCCACCCCCTCAGGGATCCCAATAATTCTGACATTGGAACATTTCATGGTGTCACTTATTTCTCTGATTCTATTTTCATGGATTTTGAGTTGTTTTTCTCTGGCTTCTTTTTCTTTCTTGTCTATTAAATGGTCTTCTAGATCACTGATTCATTCTTCTGCCTTGCTTACCCTAGCTATTAGATTATCTAGATTAGATTGGATCTCATTGATAGCATTTTTAAGTTCTGCCAATTCAGCTTTCATTTCTGCCCTTAGAGACTCTATGTTGCCATTAATTGATTTCTCCATTCTAGCTATTGTCTTCACAATTGCTAGCCTGAATTCCATCTCTGACATCTTGGTTATATCTGTATCCATTTGTAAATGTGTGGCAGAAGTCACAGTCTCTGAGTCTTTCCTATTTTGGGGGTTCCTCCTCCTAGTCATTCTGTTGAGGAATGGTTGAGGGAATGTACAGAGTCCAAATTATTGACCACAACCCAAGCAAGATGCACCTGTTTTCTAGGGACCTTAGGGTTGCTGGCCTCTTGTTCTCCCAGCCTGTCTTCTGGGGGATGGGCCTGCATCGTTGTTACTCAGGCAACCCTGTTTGGGCAGAGTTGCCCTGCCCCCTGTGGCAGAGGATGGGCTCAGTGGAAATCGGTTTTTTGGGGCTTTTGTTCTCCGGCGGCTTTCCCTGGCAGCTTACTGGCCCATACTCTGCTCTTAAAAAAATAGTGCTATAATAGGGACACCTGGGTGACTCAGTTGGTTAACCGACCGACTATTGATTTCCGCTTAGGTCATGATCTCATGGTCATTGGATCGAGCCCCTCAGTGGACTCCATGCTCAGTGGGGAGTCTGCTTGAGATTCTCTCTCCCTCTGCCCTTCCCCTTCCCCCACCACTCTCTCTCAAATAATAAATAAATAAATCTTTTTTAAAAATGCTGTAATAAGTATTTTGCCATAATGATAGTAGAAATCTATATATTATTAGTGATTTATTTTTATATATTTAATTATTGCTGTGACTGAACTGTTTTTTATATACTATCAGCCGTTTCTATTATTTTCATTATATTTATTCATGTCCAGCAAATTTCTTCCGTGAAACATTAGTTTAGTTTAGTTTTATTTTTTTGTTGAAGTTACTTACACATTAAGGCCATTGCACCCTTATTTTGAGAAGAAAATCAGGTATAAATTAAAGCATAATACAAGTAAAGCTAATATTACAAATTGTTGACCTATATCTTTATATGTTTTACAGGTATTCTTAGTCTATTATTTGCCTTCAGTTCTGTTTGATGTATTAGCTGGCATAAAGTTCTTTTTTTATATATAGTTATGATTAACATTATGTATGTTTTCTAAAAGATTTCTTCCTTAAATTGGAGAGGTATATCTTAAGTGAATGCCAAAGACATAATGCCTTGCTTATATATTAGATTTCAGTGTTTGGGTTTTATTTTTATATAGTTCTTACATTTTAATTAATTTATTTTATATCTTCATTGGCTTGGTAATAGCTCCAGTAGCTCTTTTAATTTTTTAATGTTACTTTCATATTACAAGGAGAGAACAGTGGTGGGTGATTAGTTGGAAAAGCTTTTTTGGAGAAAATCATTAATTAAAGGTTAATTAAATAATTAAAGAAACAATGTATGTAAAAAGTGATTTGTAAACTTCAGAACACTCTTTAAATGTTGGCCATTATTATTGTTGATGCTATTAAATAGTCTTTCTTTTTTTCTTCTCATATCACTAGTAATTAATGCCTGCATATTGCTGCATAAGTTATAATTCCCTTTCTAGAATCAGATCAAATGGAAAAGTTGTAGAAGAACTTTTGATGAAAAGGAATATCAGGCATTTGTAGCAGAGTTTATTTTACTTATCCCATTGGAATATACACTTGACATGTAGCCCAGGTTAGTGGTTTTACTCTATTTAAACAGTTTCATCTGTCTGTTCTTTTGCTTTTCTACATGTAACGCTTCTTTTAAGGGGAGAAGACTCAATAAATTATGTGCCCGATTTTGCATTCAGAATGTTCATCTGTTGATATCTTACCCTGTATTTATTTCCCACCTTTGTTATTGATAGGAAAAGTACAAATCATAGAGGATATCAGTTAAATTTAGTTAAAAATTTAAAAAGACATTAAATAATCCAAATACATTAACCATGAAATTTTACCTTAGATTTTTATTCTTAAAAAATTATCTTTAAGTATCTTTTACATATTTAATCTCAAAATGAATAATTTCAACCTTTTGTTGATATTCCGATATGAGTTAAAATAAATCTTTTGCAACTGTGTTAGCAAATACATGTAAAATTAGCCAATATTTAGAGAAACATTCACTTTATTCACTGTATTAATACGATCCTGAAGTAGTATATTTTTTAAACTGCCTATTTCAACTTCCTGGAAAATGGAATTTATATATGGCTATCTATCCTATACTGCAGTTCAGCAATGAGGATATAAAGCCTCTTGACAAAGTTGATTTTGCAAATTTATTGTTTCCATCTTTTTCTTCTTTTTCCCAGGGCTTACCCTCCCCAAGAATCTGAGAGTCTGGTTAACATCTAAGGTCTCTGTAGCTGGGGAAAGCCTCCCTCCTTAGAAAACAACTAAAGCTTAATGAATAAAAAAATTACAAAGTGCAACCTGCTCCCCCACATTTAAGGTTTACTTGTGTGCTATCTTTTCAATTATTGTTGGTGAAGCAATTAGTTCCCCTGCTGCACTCTGTGAAATCAGGAGCATTTGCAGCCTGCACAGTACATTGCAAAATGCTTATACCTAGACAAGGTAGGCAAGTATGATAAATGGTGTGCAGGAAAGCATTTTTTCCTAACTCAGCAACTTGAGATAATTTGGATTTGCTATCCTTGGTATTATCATATAGCAGTTTATTGTACACAGTAGTATTAATTATTTAAAGTTATACATATTACAATGTCTGCCTTGTGCTTTTTCTAACAAATATTCTTGTCCCTATGACCTGAGTCTGTGGTAAATAGAAAGTACTCACTACATAATTTTTGAATAAAATATCTAAAATTTTAGAAATTTTAGAAAAATGATATCTCCTCATTTCTTGAAATACCCGTCTTTTATTCAGTATGTCTGTGCTTTTCAGCTAGATTTTTAAAAAAACCCAGGAGCGTATATTGATCATAAACCTACATAGATTATCCTATATAGGTAATCAGTCAGTCATTAAACATTTTCTGATTTCCTTAGCCTCCCTCTCTTAAGGGGGAAAAAAAAAGATCATTAGTATGCCAAAACATACTCTGCAATGAGCTCATTGCCTAAGGCTGACATTTACCCATACCCATGTATTCTTCCCTGCGTCACAGGAATGAACTTGCTGTCATTCCAGTGGAGAAATCACAGCAAACAGACCCTTCCTCCTCAGGAATTTGTTTGAATGCTGCATATAAACCATGACTAACTAAATTTTTGTTTTTTTAATTTGTAAATGAGTGGGAAGACTTTAAAGGAAATTGAAGCAAGAGAATAAAAAAGCTCAGATTTATGTTTTAGAGAAGTTAGTCACTATGGCTGCTTTGCAGAGAATGAATTTGGGAGGTGTAAGATACCAAATGAGGAGGCTAATCGTGGGAAAAAGAAAAAGAAAGTGAGGGCTAGACTGAGGCAGTAATATTGGGAATAGAAAGAATGAGATGGATTTGAGAATTCCTGGGTGGTAACAGAGAAGTGAAAGCCCACACTAAGCTCCAGGTTTTGGCTCTGCTTATTATTTACATGTAAGCAAGAGAACACAGCATGGGGAAAAGAATTGATGGGGTAGGTGATAAAGTTGCATTTCAAAATGTTTGCAGAGTCTTCTGCATTGTAGACAATGTGAACAATAGCAGAAGTAAAAATAAAAAATAAAAATCACACATATAATCTCCCTATATTTTTCATGTAGATGCATTCATATAAAATCATTTTATATGTATATAAATATATTTTAAGTAAAACTGTGATCATGCCATATAGATAGGCCTATAAACTGCTCTTTTCCTTCAAATTATATCATAAACATTGTATTAGTAAGCTTGGGCTGCCGTGACAAAATACCATAGACTGGGTGACTTAGCAAAAAATTATTTTCTCACAGTTCTAAAGGCTATAAGTTTAGATCAGGGCGCTATCATGGTCAGCTTGTGGTAAGAGCGTTCTTCCAGCATGCAGAGTGGAGAGAGAGAAGGTGGTGAGCAAAAAGGTTGGGGGAGAGAGAAAGAGAGAGAGAGTGAGTGAACGTTAGAGATGGCACACTCTCTCTCAGGTATCTCTTTTTTATAAGGGAACTAATTCCATCATGAGGGCCCAACCTAATGATCTTATCTAATCCTAATTACTTCTCATAGGCCCCACTTTGAATACCATCACACTGGGTTAGGGTTTCAAAATATGAATTTTGGAGGAACAAAACATTTAGCCTATAGCAAACATTTTAGTTAATGGAGAATATTCCAAGATGAATTATTAATTTTGAAGTCATTATAGAAAACTTCAGCTGGCAGGAGGTACTGTATACTATTTTATACCCCAGACCTTGCAATGTTTAAAAACTAAATAAAGAGTGCATTTTGAATACTAAAATATGTATACCAAAAGTAGGACCTTTTTCCTGTGAAACAAAATTAGGGGACTACCTTGGAGTAAGTTATTTTTAAATCCTGTTATCCAGAGATAACAAGGAACATTTCTGTAGTCATGCAAACTAAGTTTTATTAATGTGCTTTAATAAGGGACAAATAATACCAGAGGAAGCATAGTGTTTCAAAAAGGAGGCAGGAGAGATCTAGGGACAGTAGTTGCAAGATTTGGAGAGAGGAGGGCTGGAATTAACCACATGAGTCTTTTTGACTTACTCCTAAATCAGCTTATCTGTGTCTTACACCTTGGCACATTTAATTACTGACTAGAATTTATTCTTATATATATAAATACTGCTTTCAGAATATGTCTTTATACATATAGCATACACAGCCAGCTATCTGTGTTACTAATCTATTGTTAATTTTAAATGTTCACGTAAGCCTAACGCTTTTAAGTCTTACATAAAAGGAGTCCATCCAATACTCATGAATCATATATTCTAAAGGGGAAACAAGGAGAGCAGTGACAAAACAGCCTTCCAGCCTTATTTAGAATGTATGAAATTCTGAGACCACCTGTATTGAATCTGTTCTGGGAAACAGGACGTTTTAATCCCTTTAATAAAAGATCTTGTCAGTGACAAATGGTGAAACCGATTGTTACAATTAAGACCTACACAGCAACCAGGAGAAATCACTTCATTCCATACATGTATCATTTGATTTATAAGAAACCTTATACAAGAAACATAATAACTAGGTATTAAATTACTTTTCTTGAATTGAAGGGAAATAGAACCATCTTGGGCCTAAAATTTATGCAGATCAGTAAAAACAAGAAATAGAACATTGTTGGGGTGCCTGGGTGGCTCAGTCGTTAAGCGTCTGCCTTCGGCTCAGGTCATGATCCCAGGGTCCTGGGATCAAGTCCCACATCAGGCTCCCTGCTCGGTGGGGAGCCTGCTTCTCCCTCTCCCACTCCCCCTGCTTGTGTTCCCTCTCTTGCTGTGTCTCTCTCTGTCAAATAAATAAATAAAATCTTAAAAAAAAAAAAAGAAAAGAAAAGAAATAACATTGCTTTATGCTTCTCATTAAGTTTCTGTTTCTCAGAATTTGTTCAATAGTACTTCCTACCTCAGATACATACTATCAACTACCCATATTTTGGAGAGCTGGATTAAGGATTGACTAGTGCCACATAGATACCTGGAGCCAGAATTAAAAGACAAAAATAAACTGAAACAATTTATTTTAATTTATAACAAACAAAACATACTAATTTCCAATAAGAAGGACTCAAGGTCTTCTAGACCCAACTGAAAATTTATAAAATAAGTTGTAAATTAATTGCTTGTTTTAAAATACATGATTGTTGGGCTTGTACTTTTACCTATAATTTAGCTGCAGAGCGAATTGCCACTGAACTGTAAACAACGGAAAAAATGGAAAAATATATGAAATTACATATTTTTCAGACACTGGAAAACAGGTAGCACAAGACTGTGATCTCAGATAGAATGAGGTGGGTCTTGTGATCACCTCCAGATTACTGGCTGGAGGTAGCAAAGCAGCGAGGAAGAATCCAAAAGGAACATGTCAGTCACATTTATTTGAGAAGACAGAGACCAGAATTCAAGGAGGCAGAGGTAGTAAGAATTTGTGGGGCAGAGTACTGAAGAAGAGGGATATATCTAGGTCCATAATGGAAGAATGCAGGAGCCATGAGATTGTATGGGGCTGAAGGGCCAGGGCCAGGTGCTGGCTGGCAAACTGATCTTCCTCAAACATGCCAATGATTATCTTCTCAAGAAATGGTGCCAAAATAACTGGATGTTCATCTGAAAATAAATAAATGAACCTCAAATCTTATCTCACATGATATATAAAAAGTAGCTTGGCATGGATTATAGGCCTAATATAAGAACTTAAAACTATAAAACTTTTCAAAGAAAATGTAGGAGGGGTGCCTGGGTGACTCAGTTGGTTAAGTGTCTAACACTTGATTTTGGCCCAGCTCATGATCTCAGCGTCCTGAGATCAACCCCCCACCCCCACCCTCTGTGTCAGGCTCCACGTTCACAGGGGAGTCTGTTTCCCCTCTCCCTCTGCCCCTGCTCATGCTCTCTCTCTCTCTCTCAAATAAATAAATTTTTAAATTAAAAAAATAAAATATAGGAAAGATCTTCGTGTCTTTGTGGTAGGGAAAGATTTCTTAGACACCCTTAAAAAATGAGTTATAAAAGAAGAAAGTGATGAATTGAATATCATCAATAGTAAACTTTTCCCCCCTGTTTAAAAGACACTTAAGAAATGAAAAGGTGAACCACAAACTGGGAGACAATATTTGTAAAACATGTATTTGATAGAGGTCTCATATCCAGAGGATATAAAGAATTCTTGCAAATAAAAATAAGAAGAAAAACCATCTGAATTTTTAAAACTAGGAAATACCTTGAGAAGAAACTGCCAATGAAGACATATGAATAACAAATAAACACATTAAAAGATGTATAAATGCATTTGTCACTAGATAAATGCAAATTAAAATCATAAGAAGCTACTCTTACACACCAACTAAACTGGCTAAAATCAAACACATTAACAATAACAAATATAGAGAATGTGGAGCAACTTCATCCTCTCGTACATTGCTGCTGTGAATACAAAATGGTATGACCACTTTGAATCATACTTTGGCAGTTTAGTTAAGGATACACTTACTATATAACTTAGCAATCATTCTCCTAGATATTTACCAAAAGAAAATGAAAACACATTTCTACACAAAACTTGGACAGTAATGTTTATATCAGCTTTATTCATAATCACCAATAAGTGGTAACAACCAGAATGCCCACAAACTAGTGAATGGATAAACAAATTGTAGTACATCCTTACAATGAAATACTATTCAGCAATTAAAAGAGAAAAGAAAGCCCTGATACACAAAACAACGACATGGGTAAATCTCAAAAGCTTTATACTATGTTTAAGAAGACAGACTCCAGAAGCCAACCTACTATATTACTCCACTTATTTTATATTCGCTAAAAGGCAAAAATATGGTAATAGAAAACAGATTGGTGGTTGTGATTTTTAGGCCCAATCCTGAGTATCATTATGAGATAAAAGCTAAAGAAGATAAACTAAGTATTGTAGTCTGAAAGCACCATACCATAATGAGAGAAAAGAATATAAAAAACAATGACTGGCTTATCGTGTGTTGTATTTAAATTTTGTAGACCATTTTCCATTTCTTTTCCTTCTACTTCTCCTCCTTCTTCTCTTCCTCCTTCAACTTTAGTTATTTCCACACATCAAGATTTCAATGATTTTTGCTTAATTTGTGTATTGAAGTGTAATATACATAAAACAATGTGAACAAATATTAAGAGTATGGTTCAATGCATTTTCACAAAGTGAACACATGTGTAAATGAGACCCACATTATGAAATATGATTCTGCAGTACCCAAGGTTCTTTGTGATCCAATTTTAGCTACTAAACCTTCTTCTGATTTCTAACAGAATTAATTCATTTTGTCTGTTGTACTTTAGATGATTAAAATCATAAAATATCCATTCTTTTATGTGATATTTTGCTAGGGATATTCATACATATCTTTTCCTCTATTTGCTTATTATTTGTTGTCATTGCTGTACAAATGGCCAGTGACATAATTTGCAGAGACCCTTATTGACAAATTATTAAGTATTTTAGATCATGACAGCAGAATAGTAAACCAAACAAGGACAGGGCCCCTTTGAGTAAAGGGCTCTGTGTGACTTCCCACGTAGCACTCATGGGACACCGGCCCTCCTGTGTAGTATTTCACTGTGTGAACACGCCACAATTAAAAAAAAAAATCTATTCTATTGCTAATAAAAAATTTGTGATGTTTTCAGTTTTCTGATACTCTGAATGATGCTGTTATGAGTATTTTAATTTCTTTTAGAGAAAATTATTTCTACGTGCATTTATATTGCATGTATACCTGGAAATGGAATTTTAGGTACTGCATCCAGTTGTAGTACATAATGTCAAACATTTTACCTAAATGGTTGTGCCAGCTTCTTACGGTCTTATTAGCAGTATGTAAGAGTTCCAGTTGTTCTACATCCTCATGAATACTTGATATTTTCCATTTTAGTGGAGAATTTGGTGGGTATGTGTGGTATTCCATTGTGGTAGTCTGTTTGCAAAAAGGGCTGCAGCAATTTTCCCATCCCTGCACACAAGCCTCTTTATGATGTGACTGAGGAAATAGTATGAAAAATATTATATGTTCATGTTGTATTATTTATTATGCCAAACAGTCATATATTCTTTGGGATCCTATAGTTTTGAGACATGTGTTCTTTCTTTGAATCTTCAAACTAATGATCTCTTTACTTCATCTGAAACATTATTTTATAGACTTCTTGTAAGACTGTATTTTTTTCGGGGGGGCGGAGCAAGATGGCGGAGGAGTAGGAGACCTGGATTTCGTCTCCTCTC
>NC_058415.1:65225866-65229816 GCF_002201575.2 Neomonachus schauinslandi
ACTGTATTTTTTTCTCATTACTAGCCATTAAGCAAATAAAGATCTAACTGGATTCTGCATTTTCATTCAAACAGCTTTTTTTTTTTTCCTTATTCTCCACTGTTTATCCACATAGCTGTTTTAGATTTTCTTCTCTAATGGTGGCCAGGGTAGAGTTCACTTCACAAACCTTAGGTGTTAGAAGATTTTCATCATCTCCTCAGGAGATAATCTGTATTGTAAATCTCTCTAATATCTTAAGTATATAGAAGATGTGCTAATTCTTCTTCTCCGTATGTACTGATAACAGCAGTGCTCCTACATGAAACAATTCAGTAATTTCGACAAAAGTACCAAATTGCAATGTGCTGCATTCAGACCCCTAATCCATGAATTTTATTTTAGTAATTTTATTTTCTGCCTGGAGGTAGGAAGACATCAACTGACAATGACTGGATGAAGTGGGAAGAGAGGAATCATTATGGCTGGCATTAAAAAAAAAAAAGCCATCTTATAGAAGAAAAGTAGTTGATTATAAAAGATACTATCTACCAATGGCTTATATGTACCAAAAAGAAAAATATATATATCATAAGGTTTCCTCCCATTAACTATGGAAAAAAGATGCTTGTATGTTTACCTTACCGATGAGGAAATAGAAGTTTAAAAAGTTTTAATGTGGCCAAATTTCCTCAGTTAATAATTAGCAGAGACATTTTAAGGTTTATAATATATAATGAATTAACATTTGCAACAGGGTGCTGGCAAATGAACCCAATATAAAATACCAACATCCCTTAAAAGCAAGGTTTGTAAAATGTACATATATAAAATTAAATGATGGCTAGTTTGTAAAATAACTCAAGGATTATTTGGTTCATTGAACTTTTTAAAATCACTGATTTCATAAAGAGAATGTATTTATTTATATGTCTGTATCTTTTTTTTTTTTTTTAAGATTTTATTTATTTATTTGAGAGTGAGAGAGAGAGAGAGCACAAGAGGGGGGAGCGGGAGAGGGAGAAGCAGACTCCCTGCCGAGCAGGGAGCCCGATGCAGGACTCGATCCAGGGACTCCAGGATCATGACCTGAGCTGAAGGCAGTCGCTTAACCAACTGAGCCACCCAGGCGCCCGTATATGTCTGTATCTTAAAAGAAGAAATATTTTAGGACATGAGGAGGTGATGTGAAATTAACTTATGATCCTGAATTTCTGTTTTTCAGAACTATAATGAGAGCAGTAGGCAGAATGAATGTTATTTCCGGAGGTAAGTACAATGACAGGTGATCTTATATCATTGAGCACAGTGAACAGCTTACATTGACTAATGTTTTTATACAACCACCTGAAAGTACTAAAATATGAATTAAAATGTCAAATGTTTGATTTAATGTCACATTTTAGCACTGAATGCATGACTTTAATTGGGCTGTGCTTAGTTATGGAAACTATAATCTATATCACTCAACACAAACAAAGTTAATATAACAAATCCTTTTATTTCTTAAAATCAGTGTGAAATGTGAGTGAAAGAATGACAACCCAAAATCTTCAAGCCTTTTAGTTCCCCCAAAAATATATGTATAAAAGCAAATGATTATTTGAAATAGCAGCACAGGAAGTATATAGTGATTGTAATTTTTTTTCAGTTATTCTCAGGGTTTTTATAGAGATTTAGGGAATGTCTAATGTAAAGAATAGTAACATATGAGTGTCAGAGGTCATTTAGTGTAACTTTTTACTCATCTAAATCAATCTTAGAATGTAATCCAGATGGCACACTTTTCAGCCAACCTTAAACTGCATTGCTCCAACTGCAGAAGTACTGTCTTGAAGAGTTCTAGCTGACTCACAGCCTTCTTCTCTAACATTCTCTCCATGGACTATGGCCTTGGCAAAAGGCCACTCAACTGTTGGACAAGACTAGCCATCAGAAAGTAGTTAGATACAAACCAAAATCATTCTTTGTAACTAGTCTTAGGCCATATTTTTTAATATATTGTTAAATATTCATGAGATAGAAATCTCAGCAGTACTTACTCTTTAATAGAATGGTTCTCACCTGGGGTAACAACTTCCTCTAGAATTATTCCGTAAATCTTTAGAGGACTTGTTATTTGTCACAGTGGTTATGGTGTATTAATGGCATTTTGTGATCAGAGGCCAAAGATGTCATACAGATGCAAAAGACAGAATATTCCTGTACATGGAAGAATTGGCTAATGTTCCATGCAATTTTCCATTGTCCCACTGAACGTTCATTTAGATGAACATAACTGTTAATAGTTATCTGAGCCCTTATCCTTATATATGTAATCGCAAAATGTTTTTCCATGAGTCAATATACACTAAATTCTGCATGCAATATAATATACTATGCAGTTGTAAAAATAATAATAAAGAAACTCTATGTGAAAAGGTCTCTAATATTTATTTTAAAAGAACAAAGCTAGTTGTAGAACAATATAAATCCTAGACTCCGTTTCTATTATATAAAAATACTTATTTGTTTGCATATACAATATAATACACATATACATATATATATATATAAAGAAATACTGGAAGGATACACAAGAAACTAATAACAGGGATTATTTATGGATAGGCATGAAGGAGAACTAGACAAATGGATGACAGTGGGCATGAGAGAAAATAAATAAATAAGCAAACAAATAAATGTGTGTATATAGTTTTATGAAAAATTTGCCTGCGTTGCCTATTAAAATTAGGTGAAAACAATATATATCACACCTATTTTTTTAAATGTGTTTTATGTTTTCTTGTCTTACTGGATTTTCTAAAAATAATAATAACTATCAGGTTTATGTCAGACTTCTCAGTAATACTGAATCCATAAGAGCCATTTCTGTTGAATTTTGATGAAAAATAGTTAATCCAAAAATGCTTGCTGATTCAAATGCTCTCTTACATATGGAGGCAACAGAGAGGAAATATTCATAGATATTCAAGGCTTAAAATATGATTTCTGAAAAAGAAAAAAAAGTTTAACTGTCTCAGCAGTCTACAAGATAAAGCAAAATAAGAATTCAAAAAGAGAGAAGACATGATATAGATGGAATGATTTTTTATTACATCACCAATTTATGCCAAGGTAATGCTGAAGAACCCAGAAAAAGCGATGGAAAGAATAAAACTAGAAACCCAAATCATCTGAATTTGATTCTTCATGTCATGTTTACAGAGGGTGATCTAGTAAGAGATCTTTCCGCGTCTTTGTGCCTCAATTAATTTCATTAATGAAAATAGATAACGGCAGCTACTTCATAGTTATATTTTTAGAATATAGTAAGATATTTGTGAAAGGATTTAAAAATCAGCTGGATAATCTCTTTATAGCATCTTCACGCTATCTTATATCCTTACTCCCAGGATGTTTCTAAATCACTTTCTTTGCATATAAAGTTTCAGTCTCCCTAGTTAGCAATTTCCCCTACCTTGCAAAACCCATCTCAAGTTCTGTCTACCCTAATTAATGATCTCTCATGATATTAGAAATCATTGATGATTTTAACTGCCTTTTTTTACATTATCTACATCACACCATCTTATTGTACTAGTTTATTATCAGTGTACATACAATCTATTTAATACTTCCCTATAGTTATCCCAGATGAAAAAATAATGCCCATTAAAATTGTCATTCGGATGGGGAAAAAATGTATGGCATAATACCTTGAGAAAATAAAGTTTCAAAATTGTTTAAAGGGAATACTTTAAATTTTGTTAATTCTATCTGTGATAGTCTTCTTAATAATTAATAGCCTAATCTAATTATGACAAAACATTAGATAAAAACCAGATAGAGGTCCATTCATCAAAATATTTGACCAATGCTCTTCAAATGTGTCAAGGTTATGAAAGACAGGACTGAAGCGTGTTACAAACTGCAGAAGATTAAGGAGAGATAACAACTAAATACAATGTATCTTAGATAGAATCCCCAAA
>NC_058415.1:65229826-65248830 GCF_002201575.2 Neomonachus schauinslandi
GGAGAGATAACAACTAAATACAATGTATCTTAGATAGAATCCCCAAACCAAAATAGGACATTAGTGGAAAAACTGATAACATCTGAATAAAGTCTGTAGTTTACTTAATAGCATCATAATAACATTAATTTCATGGTTTTGATCATTGTACCATAGTTATGTAAGATGTCAACATTAGGGGATTCTGGGTGAAAAATATACAGAAATTCTCTGTAGTATTTTTGAAACTCTTCCTTATGTATAAACTTATGTCATAATAAACTAAATGAATAAATGATAGTTTATTAAGTTTAAAGACATATAAAGAAGGGGCACCTGGGTGGCTCAGTTTGTTAAGCATTGGACTCTTGATTTCAGCTTAGACCATGATCTCAGGGTCTCCACACTCAAGAGGGGAGTCCACTTGAGATTCTCTCTCTCCCTCTTCCTCTGCCCTTCCCTCCTGCCCCCGCTCACACATGCACACACACACTCTCTCTCTCTCTCTCAAATAAATAAATAAATCTTGAAAAAAAAAACATAAAGAAGACTCAAGGTAAATATGTTTAAAGTTAGTTATCATTTAATAGGTGGTAGAATTGGTGAAATTTTCCTTAGTCTTTTATAGTTTCTATATTTTAAAATATTAATTTGTATCAGTTAAATTATAAAGATATATAAATGGGCAAAAAATCAAAATACAAAGTATTATGAGCAAAATAATGCTGCACTTACCACCCTCATGTCTCCTTTTTCCATTAGAGAAAGATTGGCTGAAACCAATCTAGTATCCTTACCCTATCTAACATAGATTATATCTAGTTGTTACGGTGTTTGATTTTTTTTTTTTTTTTTTTTTTTCTCTTGCAGTATCCTTTGTATGATAGTGAACTATTGAAGAGACATGGCCAGTTGGCCTGAAAACCTCTTTTTATTTATTTATTTTTTTTAAAGCAACAGACATTTATTTCTCAAAAATATGGAAGCTGGGAAGTCCAAGATCAAAGTGCTAGCAGATTCAGTGTCTACTGGGACACTCTTCCTGGTTTACAGACAACGACTTTTTTGCTCTATTTTTACATGGTATAGAGAGTGAGGGCTCTGGTCTCTTCCTCTTCTTATAAGGGCACTAATTCCATCCTGGGGAGCTCATGAGCTCATCCAAATTTAATTACCTCCCAAAGGCCCCACCTCCAAATACCATTACACTGGGGATTAGGGCTTTGAATTGGGGTGAGGGGGACACAAACATTCAGTTCATACTAGTCTCTTTTTAAGCACTTCAGCCAACACTAATGCCAATAATAACAACTTCTATTTGTGGAACACTTGCTCTGAGCCAAGCACTGTTCTAAGGATGTCATATATATATTAGTTCATCTAATCCTCATAGCAACTCTGTGCAGTAGGATACTATTCTCACCGTCATTTTACAGATGAAAAACTGAGAAAAGTGATATTAAGTCAGCTTGTAAAAGCCTCTCTTTTAATTGAGAACAGAAGACATATTGAAGGGATTACATCAACGTGACATTCTAATTGCATTGTGGTGGATCTATTTATAAATGCTTTTTTCATTTGTTTTTACAAACTTTTTATTTGAAACTTTATTTTAAAGTTGTTTCAAAATTATTATGATTAAATAACCTTACTCTGTCGGGCCTCTCTTAGCTTAATTACCCTTTTTAAGAATTTTCCATTATTCCAAATTCTCCATTGAAATTCTATATCTGTCTTATTTATTCTCATCATGAATTTTTTTTATCATTTTCCTCTGTCAGTTTTGTGAATTTGCATACAGATGAATTATTTCCTGGTATACTGTTGATATCTTCATCCTTTCTCCATTTCCTATGGATAAGGCATAGGTCTTTCTTACCTTATGTCATATAGGTAAGTTCTGATGTAGATAAATCAAATTACACTTGACTTTTTGAAATTAAGCCAACTATTCATTTCTGGTACCCTCCCCCACCACAAACCCATAATCTTTAGTTAAGACAAAATAAGAGAAGTAGATATCTGTACTCTCCATAGATTTTATTTTTTTATTTTTTTTAAAGATTTTATTTATTTATTTGTCAGAGAGAGAGAGTGAGCACAAGCAGGGGGAGTGGCAGGCAGAAGGAGAAGCAGGCTCCCCACCAAGGAAGGAACCCAGTATGGGACTTGACTCCAGGACCCTGGGATCATGATCTGAGCCAAAGGCAGACACTTAACTGACTGAGCCACCCAGGTGTCCCAGCTCCATAGATTTTAAGTAAATATACATACTACAATTATATTATTACAAATTAACAACTGAATTCAGCAAAAATCAGGGGCATTAATCTTGGCATACTCAGCCCCACATTTTACTTAAAGGGAAGATCTGTTAAAGCACTGCAGTAGAGGGAAACTTTGCTTGCTCAGGCAATATTTTGCTTGCTCAGGCAATATGAAAACTGATACTTTGGAGGTTTAAAAAGGTTGGTATTGGCAAATGACGTTGGTGAAATAGACCTGGATAAAATCTTAACATTTTTTACTTCTCAAGGATGTTAATCCTAGGACTGTTTTACAATTTTAAAAATCATTGAGAACCCCAAAAACTTTTGATTATGTGGGTTATATCTGTAAGTATTAACATGTTAGAAATTAAGACAAAACTTGCACATAGTTATTAGTTCATTTAAAGATATTTTAGGGGCGCCTGGGTGACTCAGTCGTTAAGCATCTGCCTTAGACTCGGGTCATGATCCCAGGGTCCTGGGATCGAGCCCCACATTGGGCTCCCTGCACAGTGGGGAGTCTGCTTCTCCCTCTCCCTCTGCCTCTACCCCCTGCTTGTGCTCTCCCTCCAATAAATAAATTAAAAATCTTAAAAAAATAAAATTACTGACTTAATAGAAAACTATCCTCTCATATATGCTTCTGCATTTTATTTGTTACATTTTTTTGGTTGAAATACTTGAAGAGAATTTGATCTCAGACTGATCTGTAGTTGGGAAAGGAAGGAATATTTTGAAAGACATTTCAATAATTGTAAATATTTTTTGATAAGAACAAAATTTTAAAGAAGCAGATTTATAAAGTTTAGTTGAAATGTGAAATCTAAAACCACACAAATTTTGCACGGTTACATTAAAATACATTTGTCTCTTGCATCTTGAATGAACCTTTTACCCATGCATGATTTCATAACATTATATACTGGTTATTTGGAAAATATTCATTCACTGAGTCATTATGGAGATCTTTCAAATGGTGACTCATTTACTATACAGTATCAAGAAAATGGCATGAATATCAATATCAATCTCATCAGAAAAGCCTTGATTATTAGGAAAGTGTGAAGTTTATAGTGGATAAAAGTTTTCCAAAATTCTTTTTTTTTCTTAAAAGCCCAAATTTTATCATTGAAAAAACACATATTGTCACTTGTTTTCCTTGAAGTGGTCCATACTTCTTTTTTTGAGAATATGCCTGCCATTTTTGAGAATCCTACTCAGGATTGAATAACGATAGTTTTTCTGTTATTCTTTCATCCAAGTAAAATAGTGTTCCATTAAAAAGTCACATAAAAAAGTGTCCTATAAAAAAGCCATTAGCTCACTATATAACCGATGTAATTATACAAGTAATTTTCTTGAACAACCATCACACTTTGGTATGCAGTAGAACTGCTTTATATGTACTCCCCATGTCATCACATAGAAAATTATATACACTTAAAAGGTTGAAATTTAATAAAATTAATAATTTTTACTACTCCATGTGTGAAATTTGCTTTTTTTTTTTTTTTTGGCTAGCTCATTTGGTGAAGAATACAGTGACTACTTACTTCAGTTTGTCACTATTGCTGTGATTCATGCTAAGGCACCAGCAGTTTCTGCATCCATGTTGTTGAACCATCATTGTAAATGTCAGGCCAATAAAAAAGGTGAATACTATCTTTGCATTACTGTGAACATAGTTTTAGCCCCCCAGATCTCTTGAAAGGATTTTTGAGATGCCCAAAGTTCTGTCAACCATACTTTAAGAAGCACAGTTGTAAAGGAAATTCAACTTTATCCTATGGGCAACATAGGCCATTTAAATATCATAAGCAGAGGAATGATGTGGGCATAATTATATTCCAGACACTGGTTTTAAATTTTGGAGGAGAAGACTCTTTGCAAATTAAACTTATACAATTTAAATTGGCACCTGGCCAACATCTCTAAAATAACTTCAATAATACCCATGAAGACACAGAAAGCTAGGACAGTTCATAATAATACTGAAACCTAAGAAAGAAAGACAGCATGTTAGTTTATTAAACAGATGCAACTTTAAAAATAGTAAAAGAGAAGTTTATTTCAAGAGTGAACATCAGGATGGATTCAGACACTCATAGTAAGAGAGAAGCTATTACCATTCCAGGAGTGTAGGAACAAAAGAAGAAATAGGGTTACTGAAGCTAAGTGAGATGGCATTTTGACAGAGAGACCTCCTGATAGTCATTGTAGCCCTATGGAGATGCAATTAATGTCAGAACAGGAAGGGAGCATGTAAGAAATTTCTCAATTTGACTCCCCTTCCCACCTTCTGATCTTTGCTTGTAATTTCCATGGGCTGAAGCTGACTATAAAGGAAGTCTGAATGAAGTAATATTACATAAGGCTTGGTCTTCATTTCACAAATCAGAAAAGAGAAAGTAAATAATGGATTCCTGAGGAAGGAGGTAAATGAAAAATAACCAGCACTTGCCCTGCTCAATTTTTATCCTTTTCTCCTTCACCTAAGATCATGGGTATTCTGCCTTAAATACGGAATTGGTAAATTTAGAGTTGATTGGGATTTTTTTTTCAATAAGGCAGAGCAGTACAAGTTTTTATAAGAGGATTTGAATATAAGAGATAAGATTTTAAAATACCTTTGTTGAATTTGTGAAATATTTAGGGTTTTTCATATAAATAGTAAGAATTGGGAGTCACATATGATACAGAATTAGGTAATGTGTAGTCTTCAGCTTGTATTTCCTTACCAAGAGAACTGAGCTACTTCGAAAAACCTCTGATTTGTCAATTTCCACAGGTCATGTGTTTGATATATGCAACCCCTGTATTTGCTTTCTGAACTAATAATACTGATCAAGGAGAAAGTTCACAGAGTCCAAGATATATAATAAAGCCTAGACATTTACAGATATGTGAATGCTTGTTAATAATAATAATAAAATGCCTAGAATGTAAGGAGACTTTCAAGGGATTGTTCTCAGAAGTGAAGATAGAGTTTCAGTACTTGATTTATTTTTCCTTTGCTGATAATATTCTCTCCATGCACCCCATCTCGTTCTCCTCCCAAGCCATGTAACTTGTATTTGGTCAGGGGAGTATGATAGAGTACTGGAGACGTGAAGACTAGCTTAAAATCTTCATACAAGAATCACTAAATCAAGAGTGAACTTGAAAATTCATGATATTAGTGGTTATTAGGAACAAGATGAAGTCATTAAAATCTCTTAAATTCTGTGATCTTAAGTCCCTAAGGGTCGTGCTACATGAGAGTCTACTGTGGACAACCATAACACTGGTCATCCTCAAAGGTGATATAAACAAATAGAACCTAGCATATTGACATAGTCAGTTTCAAAAATTCAGAAAAGTTATTTTCAAAAAGAAAGTATATGCAGTTTAGCCAAACGACAAACAGCCTATTAGCTCCGGCATTGCAAATTTAACCACGCAGGATGATTTTCTGATCAGAATATGAATAAATTTTTTCATTATTGAAGAACTATGCTCAGGCATATTGTACTCTAACCTCAGATTAATCTTGCTGTGAGAATCATATTGCAAAGGCAGTTTTCATATGCTGTTAAATATTTAATAGCTATCTCTAATAAAAGAATGGCTCCATATAGTATCATGTTCCTTTCAAAACTTAGCTCCAACTGACTTTTGACAAGTAAATGAATGAAACCTATTATAAAAAGAATTCAACACCTCAAAACTGAAACATGAAATATTTTTCTTCTGAGGTTTCACCTCCCTTGATGTGTTGCCATTGTCAAAAATATTTCCTGTTATTATCAACAAGGAATATTGCTTTAAAAATAATTTTTATATTTAAAATGACACCTAGGTATTATTAAAATTTAAAATGAAACCAGAAGAAGTAAGCAGTAGTATCACCATCTAAACACATCACTTAATATTTCACTCTGCTACATTTCCAAATTTTTTCTATGCAATTTTTTAACTTACTTTTACTTTTCAATTTACTTTTATTTTGTAAATGGTAGCCTTAATGAGAGCTGTTTAAATCACATTCCACCACACTCATCTCAATGTTTCTGAGGCTCACATAACATTTACATGCTGAGAAAAACATCAAACAGAAAAAGACTTTTTCTTTTGTTTAGTATAGGACATGGTATTACCAGTGATGGTAAAGCACAAGCATATTGTTTAATAAATGTCTCATACTCACATAACCAGAATGTGGAGTGTCAGTGGATTGACAAATATCCTCTTGTTAATCACAAAGCACTGTCAACAAAGATGCCTCAAGACTTCACCATATAGCTTTTTACATAAGTTTAAATGAGGCGGAATTTTTCAGTTGGCCTTCATTTTTTTTTAATTTTATTTTATTATGTTATGTTAATCACCATACATTACATCATTAGATTTTGATGTAGTGTTCCATGATTCATTGTTTGCATATAACACCCAGTGCTCCATTCAATACATGCCCTCTTTAATATCCATCACCAGGCTAACCCATCCCCCCACCTCCCTCCCCTCTAGAACCCTCAGTTTGTTTCTCAGAGTCCATAGTCTCTCATGGTTCGTCTCCCGCACTGATTCCCCCCCCTTCATTTTTCCCTTCTTACTATCTTTTTTTTTTGTTTTTAACATATAACGTATTATTTGTGTCAGAGGTACAGGTCTGTGATTCAACAGTCTTACACAATTCACAGTGCTCACCATAGCCCATACCCTCCCCAATGTCTATCACCCAGCCATCCCATCACCCCACTACTCCAACAACCCTCAGTTTGTTTCCTGAGATTAAGAATTCCTCATATCAGTGAGATCATATGATACATGTCTTTCTCTGATTGACTTATGTCGCTTAGCATAATACCCTCTAGTTCCATCCACGTCGCTGCAAATGGCAAGATTTCGGGGGGTTTTGATGGCTGCATAATATTCCACTGTATATATATACCACATCTTCTTTATCCATTCATCTATTGATGGACATCTAGGCTCTTTCCATAGTTTGGCTATTGTGGACAGTGCTGCTATAAACATTGGGGAGCACGTACCCCTTTGGATCCCTACATTTGTATCTTTGGGGTAAATATCCAGTAGTGCAATTGCTGGATTGTATGGTAGCTCTATTTTCAACTTTTTGAGGAACCTCCATACTATTTTCCAGAGTGGCTGCACCAGCTTGCATTCCCACCAACAATGTAGGAGGGTTCCCCTTTCTCTGCATCCCCGCCAACATCTGTCGTTTCCTGACTTGTTAATTTTAGCCATTCTGACTGGTGTGAGATGGTATCTCACTGAGGTTTTGATTTGGATTTCCCTGATGCCAAGTGATGTTGAGCACTTTTTCATGTGTCTGTTGGCCATTTGGATGTCTTCTTTGGAAAAATGTCTGTTCATGTCTTCTGCCCATTTCTTGATTGGATTATGTGTTCTTTGGGTGTTGAGTTTAATAAGTTCTTTATAGATTTTGGGTACTAGCCCTTTATCTGATCTGGACTTCAAGCTCTATTACAAAGCTGTAATCATCAAAACAGTATGGTACTGGCACAAAAACAGACACATAGATCAATGGAACAGAATAGAGAGCCCAGAAATGGACCCTCAACTCTATGGTCAGCTAATCTTTGACAAAGCAGGAAAGAATGTCCAATGGAAAAAAGACAGTCTCTTCAACAAATGGTGTTGGGAAAATTGGATAGCCACATGCAGAAGGATGAAACTGGACCATTTCCTTACATCACACACAAAAATAGACTCAAAATGGATGAAAGACCTAAATGTGAGACAGGAGTCCATCAAAATCCTAAAGGAGAACACAGACAGCAACCTCTTCAACCTCAGCCTCAGCAACTTCTTCCTGGAAACGTCGCCAAAGGCAAGGGAAGCAAGGACAAAAATGAACTATTGGGACTTCATCGAGATAAAAAAGTTGCACAGCAAAGGAAACAGTCAACAAAACCAAAAGACAACCGACAGAAAGGGAGAAGATATTTGCGAATGACATATCAGTTGGCCTTCATTTTAGTGTTTGTGTGCATGTATGTTTGTTTCTGTTTGTTTGAGGTATACACAGCTTTGAGTTGATTTGCTTAAATGAAAAGAAAGCACGTTTTACAAATGTAGTTGGGGATGTGAGGGCGATCTGGCTGTGACATCTGTCACCCCATTGATCACCAGGGTTGATTCGGCTGATCTGGCTGGCTAGGCGGGTGTCCCTTCCTCCCTCACCACTCCATGTGCATCCCTCCCGAAGCTGCACGCTCGGTCGAAGAGGACTACCTTCCCCGATAGAGGAGGACCATTCTTCGGTCAAGGGTATACGAGTAGCTGCACTCCCCTGCTAGAACCTCCAAACAAGCTCACAAATGTAGTTGGGCCCAGAGACATTTTGTGTTGGTGGTTTTGGATAAAACAACAATAACAACAACACTGAGGAAGCCCATTTTTTGGGTTCTTTACAGTTAGTGGACCAATTTGATTAGCATCTGAGTATATTACAGAGCTTAGCTCCTAGAACTTCCCCTGGTCAGTAGAAAAAGGAGAGATAGAGGGGGTGCCTGGGTGGTGTAGTTGGTTAAGCATCTGACTCTTGGTTTCGGCTCAGGTCCTGATCTCAGTGTTGTGAGATTGAGTCCTGTATCAGGCTCCATGCTCAGCATGGAGTCTGCTTGAGATTCTCTCTTCCTCTCCCTCTGCCCCTCCCCTCTGCACATGTGCACTCACACTCTCCCTCTCTCTCTCAAACAAATCTTACAAGAAAAGAAAAGAAGAAAAAGAGAGATAGAAAGTCATCCAAATTTATTCTAAAAGGAATAGAAATACAGTCAGTGTCTATGGATAGAGTAATCCTGCTTATGTAATTCTTCAGTAGCATCACAAGTGCTAGACAAGAGCCCAGGGATATTTTTTAAATCCCAATAATTAACACATCTCTCATCTGAACAGTAGATTTCTCAGGCTTCACCTTTTCAGTGGCTATGGAACTACCCTATAAGTTGATATTCTGATAGTGTCTTAATTAGGGAAAATCACCTTGATGCCCCAAAACATTTGAGGGTTATTTTCTCCCATATTGCTGTTTCCTAATGCTTAAAAGCTGTTCATCCACTTGAAAGGTATTTCATAACACTCTTGCTGCCACAGCACACATAAACCACATCTATAATACACCTGACAAACTTACATCCATGAATCACTACAGTAGAGACTTGATCATACTACTTTTGAAAGCAGTATACATTGGGGGCAGTGAAAGATTAGGATGCACAGGGGGTTAAGTTTGCCCTTTAAGCACACAGACAGACATACACTTGTACTCACACACTTGCACATTCACAGGTAGCATTGGCCTTGCTTTCAGTGATTCCAGTGAAAAATACTCACTTTTTTGAAAGTGCTCTGGGGGTACTTGTTAGTTAACTATTTGTCATCAGCTAACTATTATTGCAATGTTTTCCTTAGTTTTAGAAACAAAAGTGACAGCAGTAAATGGATAACAAAATCACATCTTCCAAAACAAGTGGGAAAAAATGCCATTATTTACTTCTTTTTTGAATGAAAATTAATCTGTTTTAGTATCTTAAGAACTGCAGAATTATTTGTATTGTTCTTAATCCTTTTGACCACCAACAGTCTAGAAAAAGAAAAATAGAAACTATAATAAGGAAATCTTCTTGGGTATACTATGCTGCTATTGCTCCCGAGACAAGCCATACATTTTAATTAATTTTGAAGTTTTATTCTGAGCTCAGTTCTTGTTTCCCAATAGAAGCTTCCTACAGGAAAGAAATTCCATCAGTCTGATGCACATGGAAAGAAGTTCAAATATAATTCAGAGCTAATTAATCACAAGAGAATACATGCTGAGAAAATAAAGGATGAAAACTCAGGCCCTATTTGCCATCAGAATGAAACAGAAACCTAATCAATATAAAGTACAAAAATATGGTGATTTTTAGTGACATATGGGTGGACAGGAAGGAACTTCGTAGGCTAAACATTTAAAAAATTCAGAACACATCCTCAAATACAAGTTAGGTTTCTCATTTTTAAAAAATCTATCTTTTCAATGGGAGCTTGAACCTAAGAGTTTGAGGAAAATATAGCCTCTCTGGTAAAGAACTAATTTTATGCCTTATAATGAGAAATTTCAAGATAAAAATTAAAGGAACTAAGTGATATTTGATATGTTGAATCTTAGTAAGACCCAGACCCAAGGGAAAAATAAATTGTTAGAATCCTCCAGGTGCAACTGAAGAATTCGTTGACAATGATTTTGTTTTGAACATCAAATTTAGCTAGATTATCAGATTATTGTCATGTGAGCTTCCCTTCCCACCAGGATTTTTGCCTTATGAAAATTCTATTGACAGACACTAAAATCTAAAGAGACACATCTAGAAGAGCATTTCAGTTTTGAATCAGTTTGAGCTGCTGATGAGATGAGGTAGAAATAACTGGAATAAATTACCGTAAGTGAAGAAAAATATTACATTAGAAGTTTGAAATTACCCAAGAAACTTTAAACTGGCTGTATGAAAAATTTGACATTATACCTTAGGGAGAATGATGATGTGGTTGCTCTTTATTGACCTTCCTTTTCTAAACTGAGACTTGATTAATTTTCTAACATAAGAAAAATATCTCAATTTTCTTATCTTTCTAGGATCTTTTGCTCATTTAGTTTATGAAAGAACCTATAGCCTCTTTTTCATAGACCATTTTAGTGGAGGAAGCAAAAATAAAAACTGGGACTTAGTAGCCTTAGATTCTATTCTTTGAGTAAGTTTCCTAATTACTTAGTAAAATACCAAATAAGATAATTAGGTTATTTTCTGAGGTTATTCTGAGCACAGAGCCACTTACTAATCATGAATTGTTATAAACCTCACCTCAAGAAAATATGCCTGTGTCCAAAGGTGAGGACATTGCAATTTAAAAAAAGTTAAATAATTAAATATCTTTTGTATAACCACTGATGAATATTAACAGTAGATTGCCACTTTGGGAGTTGGTATTAACAGGAGATAGCCCCTCACTGAGCTAAAACATGGGAGAAGGGAACTATCAGGTACCATTAAGTAGCCAAGATAATTAATCTGAATTTACATAAAATATTTTCAGTAACTGATGGGAATTTCAATTTAATGTATGAAAGAAATATTGCTTGGGGCTTGGTATGGCCTGTAAGTCCTAAATTCCATTATTCCAGTATCCAAAATTTAAATACTATCATTTCTATATTCCTTTTTGAATATGAGACATTGCCATACCCCAAGGAGTGCTACTCCTAAGGAAAAAATAATAAAGAGTAAACTATATAATTAACAAGGTGATTAAAGCATAGAGTAATGTTGGATTCAACTTAGCTTCCTTTGGTATCCATATTTATTTAATGAAATCATCACAGAATAGTTGTTATCACCATTTTGTTATTGGAAGTAGAGTTTTAAAGGGACTACGCTCTTTAGAAATAGATACATCATTTAGTGAAATCTACCCTAATCTCCATGAAATGTCCAAAAAGTACCACAGCTTATGAACAAATGCTTTAGGTAAGTTTGGTTTGATGCTGCATAACATGAGAAAGTAGGCTCTCTAGTTGAGTGTGAAGGGGTTTCCAAACAAATGGAACAAAGCCTCCCAAACAAAAACAAAAAGTATAAATCTCAAAGAAGTTTTTATTTCTTTCCAAATATATATCTCCAAAATGATGGATTTCTAATATGAAGTCTACCATCATTCAGAAAAAAAAAAACAAGTATAAAAAAAGTAGATACTAAAATCTTTCAGGTAAAACCAATGGTCACCTAAATAGAGAGTACACACATGGCACATAGCTTAATTGTGTAAGACTGTTGAATCACAGACCTGTACCTCTGAAACAAATAATACATTTTATGTTAAAAAAAAAAAAAGAAGAAGAAGATAGCAGGAAGGGAAAAATGAAGGGGGGGGAAGTCAGAGGGGGAGACGAACCATGGGAGACTACAGACTCTGAGAAACAAACTGAGGGTTCTAGAGGGGAGGGAGGTGGGGGGATGGGTTAGCCTGGTGATGGGTATTAAAGAGGGCAGGTACTGAATGGAGCACTGGGTGTTATACGCAATGAATCATGGAACACTACATCAAAACTAATGATGTAATGTATGGTGATTAACAACATAATAAAAAAAAAAAGTGATAGTCCCATAGGACTACAAGCAATCGATGGCTTCCGTGTTCTGTGGGAAAACTTTTTTGGCTCAGAATTCTATATCAAGCCAACTTTGTAACTCAGTGTATATGTTTTAGCATAAAAAAAGAAGACATTTTATTTTGCTTATTTTATTTTTTTAAAGATTTATTTATTTGAGAGAGAGCATGTACGCATGTGCGTGCATGAGTGGAGGGAGGGGCAGAGGGAGAGGAGAGAGAATCCTCAAGCAGACTCCCCACTGAGGGTGGAGCCCAGTGTGGGGCTTGATCTCAGGACACTAGCTAGGATCATGAATCATGACCTGAGCCAAAATCAAGAGTCAGACACTCAACTGACTGAGCTACCCAGGCACCCCCAAAAGAAGACATTTTTAAATAGGCAGTGACTTAGAAAGTTTGCCTATGGCATACCCATTCTTTCTTGGGAAGTTACTTGATAAACCACTTAAAATTAAAAAGAAAAAAGTAGCAACATAGGATATAGAAAGCAATGTAAAGAATTCTGGAAAGAGGAAAATGGAAAGGCCAATTCAATACTGTTCAGCATATCTAGAAAGCAGTGAGTCTAGATTGAAGCTGTTTCAGGGAGGTCTCTGAAACAAAAACCTTACAGGATATTTGATTAAATGAAGAACTTGGAAAAACTTTAAAAATAATACATTTAAATAGTGCCAGAAAAAAATATTGATTTAAAAATTCTAGAGAAATCAAATAAAAGTCAGTATAAGAAAAAGACAAAATGATCATTAGGATTTATAGTAAGTAATATTTAGTAGGTCAAAAAAAATGAAGTGTGAATTATGATTACAGGAAGAAAGTATAATTGTTATAAACTTTGATGGCATTAAAAATGAAAGTGCAGAAAGTTCTAAGAAGAGGAAGAGTGGGGATACCATTCCACAGGTTTGTTTATAATTGTTAAAAGAAGGACATAAAGAATTGGTGCATTATTTTAAAATTACAAAGATAACTGAGAAAAAATTTTATTTTAAAAAGTGATAGTGTTTTAAAAAAAGTGATAGTGGCTGAATGGAAGGATATATATGAGCTAAGCCATAATATACCATAGCAATAAAAATCATATCTAAAATTGATAAACCAGGGAAATAATTGGTACAGATTATATAGACGATGCTGTCAAACAAAGTAGCCATTAGTCATTATGTAACAATTCAAACTTAATTTAAAAATTTTTTAATTTAAATTTTAGGTCCTAAGTCACACTAGCCATATTTCAGATGTTCAATAGCCACATGTGACTAATGCCTATCATATTAGACAGTGCAAATATAGAATATATCTATAATCACAGAATCACACATGCTATAACATGGATGGGCCTTAAGGACATTATGCTAAGTGAAATAAGCCAGTCACAAAAAGACAGATACTGTATGATTCCACTTATATGAGGCATCAAGAGTAGTCAGATTTATAGAGGCAGAAAACAGAATGGTGTTTACCAGGGGCTGGAGGGAGGGGTGAATGGGAATTATTGTTTAATGGCTTTAGGGCTTCAGTTTTGCAAGATGAAAAGAGTTCTGAAGATGGATGTGGGTGATGGTTGTTCAACAATGTTGATGTTGAACTTAATGTCATGGAACTGTGCACTTATAAATGATCATGGTGGTACATTTTATGTTATGTGTATTGTAACATAATTTAAAAATTAAAGTAAAATTTAGAAACACATAAGAAAAGCTAACAATGAGTATCTTTCCATTGTGGATCTAAATCAGTCACATTATAAGAAAAAATATTAGTCCTTGGATGATACATTTCAGAAAATTCTTCAGTTACTAAAAATTCCAGTACTGACCTCTTCATACAACTTAGGGTAAAATAAAGCTTAGAACACATGCTCAGAAGTTATATCCAATGATTCACCTTGATTCTGGAAGAACAAGCTCAACCAAATCAATACATAGCTTTAAGGCAATTAGGGTCTTTGGTTTTTCTGCAGTCCATCTTCATACAAGGGTACGTTAAACCAGTGTGGAGACCTTCATGACCTACAAGTGGGTAGAATGAATTTAGTAGTGGAAGATGAGTGAAGATGACCTAAAAAGCCTGGTCCTCAATATGAGGAACATGAAGGATTATAATTTCATGTGTCTCTATGAGATACGATTAGCCACACTGAGCAATGAGAGAGTAAAGCAAAATATATGTTTTGGTGGAGATCTTTGAAAATAGAATGAATATTTGTCTCTCCAGATTATTCAAATTTTGACCAAACTCATTGTCAGTTAACTGATTTGTTTTCATGTATCTTCTTCACGATTAAAAGGAATTTATCTGCATATTGGCTTTGAAAATGAACAGTAGCCATGTAATTAGCAACTTTATAAAAATGTATGCTTCACAACCAAAAATTGTTTAGGAATATCAGTTGGTTTTCTAAGGATCGCCATAGTACTAAATCCCCAGCCTGAAAACAAATTGCATTTTAAGCTATTCAAATTATACGTATGACAGAACATTCAAAATCTCTCCAAAGAGAGACAATCATCCTAATTGTCCTAAATGGAATATAATGTGTCTTTTCCTTTCAGAGAAACATACAATGCACAATAGCTTGAATAGCTATTGCAGTGATATTCAGTCAAATTATTTCCTCATCTACCATTAAATATTATAGGTACTGTGAAATGAAGCTTAAAATGTAGGGTCAGAGACCATGCTCTCCTCTCTCTGCATTTCATTAATTCTAGTATGGCTTCAAGATAAATACTAATACTGGACAGAGAATATTGAATACATTAGAGACAATAGTGTTGATTTGCAAAAAGAAGTAATGAAACCAGCCATTTTTCATCATAATACAGCATGCTATTTCTTTGAGAAAAATAGTTGAACAATCCATAACCCTTTCCTTCAATGAGCTGGTACTCTAGTGAGGGATATCCACAGTAGACAACATTTAAAGCACTTATGTTAGTGGTCAAACACCTTACATTAGAAATAAAGTCAGTATTTTAAAAACAACTCAGGTATCAAGGTTTAGTTAAGGAAAGTTAGATTAGATGACACTAGATATGAGTTATAGCAGTGGAAGAGGTAATTACTAGGTAGAAAAAAAAATAGGAAAACATTCCAAAAAGGAAAAAAAAAAAGGTATGGAAAGTGTCAGAAACCAAAATGAGGACCATGTGCTCATAAAATTGAAAATAGATTCATATCACTGAAGTACAGGAGGACATAATAAAACAATGATAGTAATAATAATAGTATTAATTCATATAACAAATCTTTCTTGAATGTACATAATATGTCATGCTCTTGTAGGAGCTAGATATAATTTATTGCATGCATTCTAGGTATCTGATACCATTTAAAGCAGTGTGTATGTGCATGTGTTTGCATGTGATTTGAAAGAGTATATATACTCTTTATATATAAGTATATATATAGCATACTATATATATTATACACACTATGTATATGTATCATGCCATTTAATTCATGTAACAATTAGAATTTATATATCATATTTTATGTGTGACATACATAGCATGTCATTTAATTCATAGTAACAGAATTTATTCCCATTTTAAATGTGAGAAAACTGATTTTCCAAAAAGTTATGTAATAGGCTAAGATGTCCACTCAGTGAATTGTTGAGCCAGGATTCAAATGTGATATGTCTGGTTCATAAAATGAGGTCAGAAATGAGGTTGGAGAAGTAGATAACTATTAGGTTAAGACTTCTAGTCTCCCATAAGCCCAATGCAAGTGAAAACACAAGAGTTTTAGATCTGTAATTTTCTTTCACCCTTTGAAAAATATCATCAATTTTTGGTAAAAATATGTTAATATGCCAGATTTTCACTCTAATTAAATGATGGGTGATTTGCATCATAAATCAAGTAACAATTTAAGATCATGCTCTCAAGTAACAAATTACCATTATCAGTGTCATGTATGAATCCTATGAATTCCTTTAAATGAAATCAAAGGGACTGTGCCTTGCTATTAAGACTATGAAAGTCTTTATTTACTTTTTCAACAGGTCTAGCTTTAGCAGAAAGTTCCTAAGAAATATATGAATGCCATAATTTACAAAACCTTGGTTTTCTTTTTAATACCAATGTTATTAGGTCACAAAAGTCACAGTGCTCCTTGTGTCAAATCTCTTGCTAATGAAAGCAAGAAGCTAAGAAAACTGCAGAACCACCTTAAGTGTTTCCATCCTGTATATGATTTTATTTCCCTGCTGAGTGTTTTAGTGTGAAGAATGCTGAAATATAAAAGGCTAAAATCATATGAAACTGATCAAGCAAAAACATAAAACTAAAAGCATTGCCTCCCTAGCTACTTGAAAAGTTTATAATTATATTGCCAAGCAAAAGAAATCAGACACAATTGGCATACTGATGAGACAAATTTTCTGGGAATGGCTGAGCTGTTTTATGACTTGAAGCAGTGGAAGATAGTTGAAACAGATTCTTTTAACAGTGATTCTATCAACCCTATACCACATATCTGCCTTATATTCCATATTTTGAAGCATCCTATAGGATAAAAAAAAAATTCGTCTCTGACCTTTACTTTCACCTTGCACTTGAATAATTTTACTGTTAGTTTTCAGTTCAGCCAGCAGCTAATTGATTGTGTACTATTGTATACACTTGCTGATATCAGCAAAGTAGATTTCCTAATTGTTGAGCCACTTAAGAAATGTTAATGGACAGTTCCTCTTTAAAGAGGTAAATATATTCTTTCTTAGGTAAACAGCCTGGAATGAAAATCTTGGTTCTCTGACCACAGATGTAGCCCCAGGGATGCTTTTTAATACATGTGATTTTGCTGTTTTTATACAGAAATAAGCCCAGATATCCCTGTAAGTTTTATGCTTTGATATTGGCAAGTGTTGGCTTAGTGATACTCAAACCATCTTATTTATTGAAATGAAAATTGTTACCATCAGAGCCTAGGTATTTTCAAGAAGTTTTGTAAAGAAATGAAAAGAGAATATGCACTTGTCCTCTACTAAACAAATATTTTTTCTTTCCACAAACTCTATCTTTAGATACTCGATTGGATTTAGAATGGATGTTTTTTTTTTCTTTTGTTTGAGAGAAAATGAAAACTCACTTTCAGAGAAAGATTAGTTTTTGCATGGCTTGGCTTACATTATTCAGGGGAATAAAATTATGCCTTAAAATCAAAGCCTTTTACTATTATGGATACTTTTGAAATCCTTTTTTTTTGGTCAGGTTGTCCCTCCACAAGAAAGAAATGAAGTGGACAATTAGATAAACTTTCCAGTGCTGGACAAAGCATTTCTATAGGCTGTCATTATTTAAAAGCCATGTAAATGCATCTGCAGACTGAATTCTGCAAACACTTGGATATACTACTTAAATCTTTTGACATATACTTATGTGAATTAAGTACGCATGTATGCCAGATTCATACTACTAAGGAAGCATTATTGTCCTCAGTCCTTCACCTCTTCCTATACCTTTGCCCTTTGTCATCCAACTTTGCAGTGCCCTCCCGCTGGGTTTTTTCATGACTTACTTTGGCCAGTGGAGCACTGCAGATGTAATACAAGTTTGAAGATCACTAGTGTGTTCCTATATGCCTTTTTACACCTTTGCAATCTCTTTAATGAGAAAATACCTGGACTTGTTTACCAGCCCAGATGGAGAATGAAAGACCTATTTTGCAGGGCCAGTTTGAATCCTCAAAGCTCAGTGTAAGCCTCCACATACAGGAGGAGTACGTATGTACCAACTGTATACCCCTAAAGTTTTATGGTTTTTGTTGTTAGGATTATTGTGTCAAAATATAGCTGATACAGGTTTCATAATTCTTTCTTTGCTCACATAGGCAGAATCAAATTTTGTCCCATAACAATATACTTTAATTATTTGAAACAAAGGAAATTTGGCAACATAAATTCAACAATATAGCATTTTAGGTAATTCTATTGTGCTGTGACATAGACTTATCCTTTTATGGTAAAGCACATTGTAAGTGCTTTTCTTAAAATTATGCATTCCTGAGAGTTCAAGAATAGCAGGAAAACACTACCTTTCAATCATGGAAAATGTGTTCCCTTCATAGATACAGGCTGGTGCCAGGGTGCTCAAGTAAGGTAGGAGAGCAGAGGCTGAATTTGAGCCTTGTTTTACTCCTTCAGCTCTATACTCCAAAACATTTATAACATTGTGAGTCAGGAGAAAAGATCAAATTAAAAGTTAAATGTAATGAACAGGATGAAGAGGCAGAACACAGAGGAATTTTAGGACAGTGAAACTATTTTGTGTAATACTATATGGTGGATACATGTCATTATATATTTGTCAAACCCATAGAATATAAAACAGCAGGAGTATACCCTAATGTAAACTCTGAATTAGGACTTCCAGTGCTATGTATGTTGAATAAAAATGGTGAGAGTAGACATCCTTGTCTTGTTCCTGATCTTAGGGGAAAATCTCTTAGTTTTTCACCATTGAATATAATGTTAGCTGTGGGGTTTTTTTTTTTTTTTTTTTTTTTTATTTTGGTGTTAAAAAAATTGGGTCTTTTTTTTTTTTTTTTTTTTTTTTTTTTTTTTTTTTTTTT
>NC_058415.1:65253830-65348269 GCF_002201575.2 Neomonachus schauinslandi
GGCCCGACTGTGCCGCGGATCACGGTTTATGGCAACCCCGAGCTGAGAGCCCGCGCCTGGGCTCCGCCTCTGCAGCCGGCCTCCCTGCTCCGATACCTGGGAGCTCTGCCACACTCAGGCACCCCCAGTCTTTCTGTGACCCGTGGGTCCTGAGACCACACTGTCCCGGAGGGTTCCACCCCCGCTTAGCCACCAGAGTGACGTCCCTCGGCGGAGCAGACTTAAAAGTTCCGATTTTGTGCTCCGCGGCTCTATCACTTGCCAGAAGCGGCCGCCGGAGGCCCCTCCCCCGCCGTCTATCCTCCCGAATATCGCCTCGGATTCACTTCTCCGCACGTCCTACCTTCCAGAAAGTGGTCGCTTTTCTGATGAGAGAGTTGTTGCTCTTCTTTTCTTCGATCTCCTGTTGAGTTCGTAGGTGTTCAGAATGGTTTGATCCCTATCCAGCTGAATTCCTGAGAGGAGACGAAATCCAGGTCTCCTACTCCTCCGCCATCTTGCTCCTCCTCAGCTGTGGGGTTTTTTTATATGGCCCTTATTATGTTGAGGTATGTTCCCTCTAAACCTACTTTGTTGAGGGTTTTTATCATGAATGAACACCATACTTTGTCAAATGCTTTTTTTCTGCTTCTATTGAAATGATCATACAGTTTTTATTTTTTCTCTTGTTGATGTATCACATTTGATTGATTTGTGAACATTGAACTACCTTGCATCTCAGGAATAAATCACATTTCATCATGGCGAATGATTTTTTAAATGTATTGTTGGATTCAGTTTGCTAATATTTTGTTGAGGATTTTTGCATCTATGTTCATCAGAGTTATTGGCCTATAGTTGTCTTTTTTTGTGGTATCCTTATCTGGTTTTAGCATCAGGGTAATGTTGGCCTCATAGAATGAATTTGAAAGCTCGCTTTTCTCTTCTGTTTTTTTGAATAGTTTGAGAAGTATTAACTCTTCTTTAAATGTTTGGTAGAATTCACCTGTGAAGCTTTCTGATCCTGGACTTTTGTTTGTTGGAGTTTTTTGATTACTGCTTCAATTTCATTGCTGATAATCAGTCTGTTCAAATTTTCTATTTTTTCCTAATTCAGTTCTGGAAGGTTATATGTTTCTAGTAATTTATCCATTTCTTCTAGGTTGTCCAGTTTTTTAGTCTATAATTTTTCATAATATTCTCTTATAATCCTTTGTATTTCTGTTGTGTCAGTTGTCATTTCTCCTCTTTCATTTTTGAGTTTGAGTCCTCTCTCTCTCTCTTTCTCTCTCTCTCTCTCATGAGCCTGGCCAAAGATTTATCAATTTTATTGATCTTTTCATCTGTTCTAGTGTTTTTTTTTTAGTTTCTATTTTATTTATTCCTGCTCTAATCTTTAGTATTTCCTTCCTTCTACTGGTTTTGAGGTTTGTTTGTTCTTTTTCTAGCTTCTTTATGTGTAAGGTTAGGTTGTTTATGTGAGATTTTTCTTGCTTCTTGAGGTAGGTTTGTACTGGTATGAACTTTCCCTCTTAGACCAGCTTTTGCTATATCTCAGATTTTGGACCATTATATTTTCATTTTCATTTATCTCCATGTATTTTTTAATTTCCTCTAATTTCTTGGTTGACCCATTCTTTATTTAGTAGCATGGCATTTAACCTCCATGAATATGTGTTCTTTCTAGACTTTTCCTTGTGGTTGATTTCTAGTTTGTGGTCAGAAAAGATGAATGGTATGACTTTGATCTTTTTGAAATTGTTGAGATTTGTTTTTTTGGCCTAACATGTGATCTATTCTGGAGAATGTTCTTTGAGCTCTTGAAAATAATGTGTATTCTGCTGTTTTAGGATGGAATGTTCTTTTTTTTTTTTTTAAGATTTTATTTATTTATTTGACAGAGAGAGAGATAGCGAGAGCAGGAACACAAGCAGGGGGAGTGGGAGAGGGAGAAGCAGGCTTCCTGCCAAGCAGGGAGCCCGATGTGGGACCCGATCCCAGGACCCTGGGATCATGACCTGAGCGGAAGGCAGACACTTAACGACTGAGCCACCCAGGCGCCCAAGGATGGAATGTTCTGAATATATCTGTTAGATCCATCTGGTCCAATATATCATTCAAAGCCATTGTTTCCTTGTAGATTTCCTATTTGGATGACCTTCCTATTGATGTAAGTGGGGTGTTAAAGTCCCCTACTATTATTGTATTACTATTGATTACTTCCATTTGTTAATAGCTGCTTTATGCATTTCAGTGCTCCTGTGTTGGGTGCATAAATATTTACAATTGTTGTATCTTCTTGTTAGATTTTTCCCTTTATGATTATATAGTGTCCTTATTTGTCTCTTGTTACAGTCTTTGTTTTAAAGCCTATGTTGTCTGATAAAAATATTGCTACCCCAACTTTCTTTTCACTTTCATTTGCATGATAAATGCTTCTCCCTCCCATCACTTTCAATCTGCATGTGTCTTTATTTCTCAAATGAGTCTCTTGTAGGCAGCAAAAGATGGGTGTTGCTTTTTTATCCATTCTTCACCCTGTGTCTTTTGATTGGAGTGTTTAATCTATTTTACATTCAAAGTAGTTATTGATTGGTATGTACTTATTGCCATTTTGTTATTTGTTTTATGGTTGTTTTTGTAGTTCTCTGTTCCTTTCTTCCCTTACTCTCTTCTCTCATGGTTTGTTGGCTTTCTTTTGTGATATATTTGATTTCTTCCTCTTTATTTTCTTCATATCTATTACTGGGTTTTGATTTGTGGTTAACCATTAGGTTTGTATATAACATCTTATGCATATTGCAGTCTATATTGAGTTGATGGTTGCTTAAGTTTGAACCTATTCTTTACTCCTCTCTCCCCCACATTTTAAGTATATGGTGTCATCCTTTACATTCTTTTATTTTGTGAATCCTTTGATTTTTATGGATATACTTAATTTTAACTGCTTTTGTGCTTCCTACTTTTCTTATTCCTGCTTATAGTCTTGTCTTTCCACCCAGAGTCCTCTTTAACATTTCTCATAGAGCTGGTTTAGTGGTCACGAATTCCTTTAACTTTTGTTTTTCTGGAAAACTCTTCCTTTATCTCTTTATCTATTCTCATTGATAGCCTTGTTGGATAGAGTATTCTTGGCTTCAGGGTTTTTGTTTTTGTTTTTTTTTAGTAAAGATGTAATTTTAAAAAGTATAGTCAGTGAGAAGTAAGTTAACATTGGGATAAAGACCAGAAAAGGTGATAGAGAAAAGAGCCATTTTAATGTCAAGAAAAATTAGAAGGTAAAGAAAGCAACTGCAAAAATCTCTGCGGTGCAAGCTTGCTTAGCATGTTCAAGGAACAGCAAGGTGGCCAAAGTAGCTGGTGTGGAGTGAGGACAAAATCAACAGATGACATCAGAGAGATTAAGGGAGTGGGAACAGGGATCCTGTGGTGCTTTTTAGCACTGTCTGAACAACATAGGAAGCTACTGTAGAGTCTAACAAACTGTTTGAGTAACAATCATGTGCAGGCACTATACCATTAACTTAGAGTACAAGTATGATGTCTTCATGACTGTTCACTGTGCTAAGTTCTATAGTTGAGAGATAGATTGCTTATGAACACAGTAATTCCTGCTTTTAGGGTCTTTGCAGTGTGTTTGATTCAAGAATAATACATATAAAAATTGAGCAGTAATTTGTGTTAAACTACATGGTACTAAAAAATGTAAAATAAAAGTTGAGAAAACTGAAATAGTATGGAATGGGGAAGATATGGAGTATTTTATGAAAAAGGAAGGTTAGGTGATAGCTTTAGATAAAGGAGAGAAATAAGATAAAAGTTCCTAAATTTTCAGCCATGTCTTTTTTTCTTTCGTTCCTTCCTTCCTTTTTCCCTCCTTCCTTCTTTTTTTTTTTTCCTTTCCTTTTTAATAAGTGGTATACCAACAGGAAGTTTGCCTAGAATAAGTAGAGAATTATTAGCCCGGAAATCAAAAAGTGAGCATTTCAAAAGGAGAAGCAAGGTCACTGTGCAGAATGCTGATGAGAGGATGATTTAAAAGGAAAAAGAAAGGGACGCCTGGGTGGTTCAGTTGGTAAAGCATCTGCCTTCGGCTCAGGTCATGATCCTAGGTTCCTGGGATAGAGCCCCACACCAGGCTCCCTGCTCAGCAAGGAGTCTCCTTCTCCCTCTCCCACTGCCCTCCCCCCCGCTCCACTTGTGCTCTCTTTCTCTCTCTCAAATAAACAAAATCTTTTAAAAAATAAAAAATAAAGAAAAAGAAAAGTCAAGCACCCAGAAAAAGTTCTCATCATAGAAATCAGTAGTGATCTTGAGAGGACATTTTCATTGTAATTGAGAAGAGAGAGGTCAATTAGAGAGGGTTGAAGAGTGAATGAGTTGTTCAGCTTCCAGCAGAGTTATAGACTAGACATCAAGAAAAGCCCTCATGCTGCAAAATACAGAGATTTTTACCAACACTGTTAAACATTTAATACATTTAAAATGTATTGCTGAACTAACAAAACTGAGGGAGATCACTAAAGGACTCATCAAAATAAACCAAGTTCAGAAACAAAAATATAAAGCAAAATCATAGATCAAGGGTATCCTGGGGAAAATACCAGTCCTGTGAACATAGATCTTTAGGAATGAACAGTCTAAATCAACAACTGAACCTGAGAGGTCCTCTGCAGTGGTTACAACTTCAGTGAAAGTGAGGGCGAAAAGAAAAGAAAAAGAAGGAACATGTCTGATTTAGTCTAACTAGAAAATGGAAATAAAAGTGCCATCTGAGAGTAAGTAATGATAGTCTGCTTTCAGTGGTTTTGCAGATAGGATACTTAGTATCCTTGAGGTCAGGGAAACCCCAAGACAAGATATTCAATGAAAGTGGCTACAGATTAGTATTAGCTAATGAAACCCAGTATAATCAAACTCATATTGCCTCCCGAGAAAAGCAAATTTAACATAATTCTGTACTTAATTCTCTAAAATTAAATACCACAAAAACATATTTAGACAACAAGTAATCCAAGTACTCACATATAAAATAACTGTGTATTAAATGTTTAAGCAAAAGAATGACTAAATAAATAAATGAGGTACAGAAGGTCTCAAAATTAACCAAGCAGACTAAAAATCAAAGCAAAGATCTCAGGTTTAAATTTGAAATGTAAAGAGCTTAGAAAATGTCACTCCCATTTTTACAAGACAAAGCTGAACAAACTGAAATCACTGACTTCTCTTGGGGCCATAAGAGAACTTAAGTTTCATGGCAAACTGTACCCTAAGATCTGGAGACCCAGGTGCATCTAGAGAGATGGGAACCAAGATCTGCTTCTCTGGAACAGAAACCACTAGAGCCATAAACTAGTAGGAACATTTCAGTGGTAATTTTCATGAGTTGCTAGAGGCTAAGTATTATAAGTGAGGTAGAAGAAGAATAATGGAGGGGGAATTCTGTGTTGGAAAATTAGTTCCAGGGATGTATAAGTTGGAATTTATTGCCTAGATCTGGGGAAGAAAAAAAGAAGAAGACAAAAAACTAGCAGAGAAAATTTGTTAAAATAAAGATATTTCCCAGACAATACAGGAACCCAGTAGAGGTGTTCATATCTTGCATCTTAATTGAAATCAAGATGGATAAAGTGGGTTAAACAGAAATGACAGGACTCCTCAGAGAAATTGACAAATCAGCTTTGTGCTGATGATACGGGAAGAGCCTGGGTCAAATAGGTCACCTGAAAAGAGCAGAGTTCGATAGTTCCAGGAAGAGATCCATCCTGTAGGACTTGAAAGATGACAGCTCCCAAAAGATGAGAGAGGCTTTAAACTGACTGATTTTGGATGCAATCATAACTAATCCAAATGTGAAAACAAGGGGGTGGGGTATAATTAAAAGGAGAATTTTGGATGTTCTCAGGAATCTCTAAACAACCCAGTTCCCATAATGAACAGCACAGGATGCCACCAATTTACAAGAATAGTGTCTTGAAGGATAAGGCTCACACCAGAGGATTGCAATATATTCTGAAAACCCAGGGAAGACTGCTTTCTCATTAGTTTTAGAGCAAGAAAATAAAGGAAAAGAAAGGCTAACCATTTGGAGCAGATAGTATAACGTTAATCAAAGATTAAGGATGATTAAAACACTTTGAAAGGAGGGCAATCTCAATATTTGCATCCAATAATGTCATGAAACAGTTAACATATCTAAATTTTATCTTTTTTAAATTGATAATGCAGTAGTTCAAGTTACTGATATTTCTTTTTATTTTTTTTTTAAAGATTTTTTATTTATTTATTTGATAGAGACAGAGATAGCGAGAGCAGGAACACAAGCCCCGGGAGTGGGAGAGGGAGAGCAGGCTTCCCGCTGAGGAGGGAACCCGATGTGGGACTCGATCCCAGGACCCTGGTATCATGACCTGAGCCGAAGGCAGATGCTTAACGACGGAGCCACCCAGGCGCCCGAAGTTACTGATGATATTTCAAAGTTATCCATAGTCAAAGAGAACTTTTAATAGTTCAAATACATGTGCTTTTTTTGTAGCATAATGCTGGTTTTCATGTGAGTATTTTGGCTCTTGATTTCTGGGTGTTGTTGTTGTAATTATTTTATAACATAGTCACCACAGAAACTAAACACAGTATGTAAATGCATGTCCAATGTGTTCTTAATCCTTGTTTTGGTGTCAGACTAATGAATTATCAGAAAGGACAGAAATAAAAACATAGAATGTGGTGTTTTGGTAATACTTTTACTTTTTAAAATTTATCTAACATTTTTATTTTTATTTGTGTATTGTGTAATAATTATTAAATTGTATTTCACTTTGTTGTTAGTTTAAATATATGCCTGAAGATGAAATATGAAGACTTTAGAAATTAAAACGGAGTTTGCTCTATTTTCTTTAATGAAATAAGGATAACTTTCTTATCCCCAAATCTTACATTAATGAACAGATTTTAGGGGCACCTGGGTGGCTCAGTAGGTTAAGCATCTGCCTTTGGCTCAGGTCATGATCCCGGAGTCCAGGGATCAAGCGCAACATCGGGCTTCCTGCCCAGAGAGGAGTCTGCTTCTCCCCCTCTCTCTGGCCCTCCACCCTGTTCATGCTCTCTCTCTCACTCACTCTCTCAAATAAATAAATAAATAAAAATATTTAAAAAATAATGAACAGATCTTAGAATTAACATGGACATTATAAAATTGATATATTGATATCGAAATAGAGAACCAATTGTTTAGAATACCCATGGCTCCAAATAGGCAGATAGTAACTAAGTTTGATTTTGTGTCCAAACTATGTATTACAGACAATTAAATCCAAACTCAAAGCACTCATTAACATAAATTTGGCAAAGTAGAAAGAATTGATAAATTAATATTCTGTTTTCTTTTCCACCCCTCTTTCTCTCCATTTCCTCCTTGTGCCTTCCTTCCTTCCTCCCTTCCTACTTGCCTTCTTCCTGCCTTGCTCAAGGAAATCTGCCAAGCTGTCATTCTGTTTCCTTTAATTCCATGCCCAACCTGTACCCAAGCACACTTCCTTGACATCAAAAGGGAAACTTTTGTTTAAAACTGAAAAATACGAGGGAGTCATTGAAGGGCAAATGAATAAAATGAATTTAATACATATGGCTTGCTGCCCCCTACAAATTATAAAAAAACTTCCAGAATGAGAGTCCCAAATCTGCAGTATACATTTATTTCTCAGATGATCCAAGTCCTTCTGATTTACATCCTTTGCCTTTTTACACTGAGGTGTAATTTTGACTATTAAAATGCCCACATTTTAAAGATATACCTGAATTAATTTTACTAATGTGTACATTCATGATTATACATACACTGAAGATTAGATATATAGACCAGAGTGCAGGTATATAGTTTTATCTCACTGTGGTTTTAAATTAAGCTTCTCAGATGCGTAATTATTTTAAGCATTTTTGGCTATACTTATTGTCCATGTGAATGTTCTCATTTGTGAAGTGTCTATTCAAGTTCTTTAACCAATTATAAATTAGCATGTCAATTTTATCTTTTCATTGATTTATATTTGTTATTTGTGTATTCTGAATAAGAATTTTCAGATATTTTCTCCCACTATATGGCTTGCCTTTTCATTTCCATTACCAACATAGCGTAAAAAATAATTTATTTTTGTTTTATTCCTTAATGTTTTATATACACTGTTCACATTTTTATTGAATTAATGCACTATTCAGCTGTGGGATATAGTGGGACATAGTGGGAAATAGATAATATGATTTATAACAAGTTTTTTTTAATTCAACAATTATATTACACAATTCAACATAGAAAATTGTATATCATTTCTTTTCATCTATTTTTAGCTCAACAGTATTGTGATTTCTTCAAGAATCAACTACAGAAAAATTATTCATAAAAATAGGCTCTTTTACTTTACTTCAAGAACTGTGCTCCTTAATCTGATGGCTATACATCCGTTTTCCCAATCACTGTATTTCTTAAGAGAAAACTAGAAATATCTCTGAAATAGAAGTTCTATGAGCTTTGAAGCAGGTGTTATTAATTTAAGCAAGAGACAGAAAATGTTTCTGTTAAACATTTAACAGAAATGTTTAAAAAGTTAACAGGGGAAATAAGTGCATATATCTCATAGCTGGCAAACTACTGATTTATGACTTTCATTATGCTTTTACAATTAGAACAAGGATGTGAAACTTTGTGTTTAAATTATTATTCTTTCTGTGACCAGATTCAGTTTTAGATAAACTCCATGAAATAGTCATGTTAATAATCTTACACAAAAAGAAGAATCAATACAAAATTCCCAATGAGGTTTGCTTTGTTTCTGCTATATTCTCTTTCATTTCCTTCCTTGAGAAGGCATAATATACTAGAATAATTGAATCTAAATTATTCATGCTTTTTCTACCTCAGCTAATTTTTCAATAAAATAACTGGAATATATAAACTGTTCACATAATTTCCCTGTGAACAGTGATTGGAAGGCAGAATTATTATACTTTTAGCAATACCATTTTTCTGGATATTCCAGAAACTTCCTAGCAAATATAATTATTCAGCAAATATTTATTTGGGGCAGTAATTTCAAGATCCTATGAGAGCCACAAAAATAAAAAGAGAACCCCCATCTTTAAGGGGAAAAAAGTGATACCAAGCTAAAAGAATGCTGTACAAATTATAATATAAAGGGTGGTATAAGGAATACAAACATCCGTGCAAAAAGATAAAGTACTGCAAGAAGATATATGTACGTATTACAATGAGGACATGAAAGGAAAAAGCCGTTGCAACGTGTTTAGAAGATAGAGGGGATTCTTAGTAGGGAAGGCTTAACTCATTCTTGAAATTTATGTTGGTTTTAGGCAATTGGTCTTAGAGAAGATATTCTAGCTAAGGCAAAGGACATGTGAAAAGTCACAAGATTATGAACAGGGACAGAAATCATAGGACCTTACAGTTAATTTGGTGTATCATGATGCATAAATCTGGGGACAAACAAGGAATGAGCCTGGAAGGATTGTCTGTGGCCAATCTGGATTTTAGCCTGAGGGATACTGGCTTCAGTACGCACAAGTACAATGTGTTTATTTGGGACTTTAGCAAGATCACTACAGCCAGTGGGTAGTGAAGGCAGCAGGAATAATAAACAGACTGGTACATTACCATGGAAGTTAAAATTTAGAGCTTCCCAAGTCATGTCCTAGGCTTTACAAGTGGCAGAATGATCAACTCTGTCACCTGAAACTACTTTACTGACACTGCCATTAAAACCGTTTATGTACCCCTGCACACAACAGACAGGTTCATAGGAAGTCATATTACTAGATGCCAGCACACCCATCTAATTCCTACTCTCTAGAAACTATTTCCATCAGTCCATGCTGGTTTTTCTGGGGACCCTATATGCGGGTACTTGAAGAAATGCCACATGAAGGAATAATGGACTTTAATTAAAAAATAACAAAATTACACCAAAATAACAGAAATAACAAGGACAAACACAGAGAAAAGGTGACACTAATAGAGTGACCATAAGCAGTGACCACAATCTGAAAGGAAAAATCAAAAGAAATAGAAAGGAGGATGGAGGGAAGCTTACTTATACTAACAAAATCAGGAAGATCTTAGATTTGTACTTCTCTCTTACTTTTAGACTTCAAAGACAATACGCTCAGATTTATCTGGAATTCACATGAATTCTACCACATGAATTTGTTTCTACATGTTCCACTGTCACTGTCTAATTTGCAAAAATAGCCAAGAGGAGAGTACTTAATACAAATGTAGTTTAGAAAGGGAGTAGATTAAAAGTGCAATGTCTGTACAGGGTGTAAACTAGTACCCTTTTGAAAGTAGACTGCCATGAGAAAGGGAAGATACAGTAACTGTGAAAGAATGAGAAATACTGTGATAGTTGAGATATGTGGACTCAGAGACCTAGGCTTATTCATCTTTGTATTTCAATGTCTAACATAATTCCAGGCACATAGAAGGTGCTTAACAAAGTTTCACTGAATCAATAAATTGGGAATGTTCTTTAGCATACTGAATGAACCCCAAAGCACATACTATGATTGCATTATTTGTATTGTGTTGGGGAAGAGGGGAAAGAGAGAGAGAGTAGGTGCCACAAGTTTAATGAAATTGGATTTGTCCAACCTGGTTAGTACAGTTTTTGTTCTGTTTTGTTTTGCTGTAGGTATTGTACATAAGTTTAAAATAGTCATTACCAAATGGCTTTAGAACTCTAGAGAATAGGATATTACTATTTCTTTAAATACAAAATATGCTGTGCTGTCTTTCATTTGCCCTTTGAGATTCATTCTTCATCTTTCTCATCTGACTGCCCCAGAAAACTGACCTGCATTGATTAAATTGGCTGGTTCTCTTGTCTTCTGGCTTCCTATTGGATTTGACCAAAGGGGAGCACTATTAAAAAATGTCAATAAGGGGAAGGAGATAAGATCACAGTTCATGTGCCTCTGGCACTTGTCCTGCAGGTCATCTAGGACTGTTAGGGGGCTGCCTCACCTTCTGTCTTTTCCTGCCTGAGGGGGACGCACAGCCTCACTATTGCTAGCCCAAATTACTGCAGTATCCTTATGATTTCCTTACACCCTGCAGAAATGCTTTATTATACTCTCTGCAAATTATTCAGTTCTATTTTGATATTTATTTCCTGGTGGATACATGTGATAATCAATATTAATCTATCTAATTTGATATTAATTTGGTAAAATAGTCAATATGTCTGTAATTGATCTATTTTAAAACATACACAAATAGAGCTATTAAAGCTATGGTATTGGGGCGCCTGGGTGGCTCAGTTGGTAAGCGACTGCCTTCGGCTCAGGTCATGATCCTGGAGTCCCGGGATCGAGTCCCGCATCGGGCTCCCTGCTCGGCAGGGAGTCTGCTTCTCCCTCTGCCCCTCCCCCCTCTCATGTGCTCTCTCTCACTCTCTCTCTCAAATAAATAAATAAAATCTTTAAAAAAAAAAAAAAAAGCTATGGTATTTTTTACTTTTAGAATCTAGTCTCATTCATTAACTTAAATTCCTCATTTAATGGCTGACAATTTATCAAAAGATACAAAAACATATAATCTTAGCAGGGATTATGTGAGAAATCAATAATGTTTGCTGTTAAGAATAGAAAATATACCTAGATAGAAATAACTGTGAAAGCAGTGCATTCAGTTTCATTCATTTATGAATGAGTTTAATAGAGAGAACAAGTGTAAACTATTCTAGATCCAATAAGAATATGATTCATAATACTCAAGCTCACTGGTTTCAGGTTATCTGTCTTCAAATACATAAAAATAGAAATTTATAGATTTGTGAATTTATAAAAGTTACGAATTTATTTACAGAAATAAAAATGTTTTCTTAATTTTTAAGGGAAATCATCTTGGGAAGTTTAGTACTTAGGTCAGAAATGATATTAAAAGATGGTATAAAAGATAAGCCATTTCTAGAACATTATATATATATAAATCTTTACAAAGAAAATTATAGTTAGATGAGTGTTATTCACTTTTTCATGTTAGAGCAAGTTTCATTTTGATTTTTAAAATTTAAACTTATTTAAGATAACTATAAATTGTATGTATGAATCCACATACAGTTATAAACAATAATACAGAGAATAATCCATGTATCCTTTACCTGGTTTCTCCCAGTGGTAACAAATTGAAAAAATGTAGTGCAGTATCACAACCAGAATATTGACATTGATACAATCCACATCTTATTCCAGTTTCCCTAGTTTAATTGTACTTGTGTGTATATGTGTGTGTATCTAAATTTAAATATCAGTATTGCTACAGGGCTTTCCTGTCAATTTTTAGTTACCATCAGACCAAATTCAGCATGAAAATTGAAGGCCACTAGAATAAAGGCACTTGAATGAATGACATTTTATTTTGAAAAATTAAAAACATTATTTATTGAACAAGCACTTTAGTTTTCTTTTCAACATATAGATCATCACAATGAATGTTTTCATTTAATTAAACTTGATAAAGAGTAGATTATTTCAGAATTTACTTCTTTTGAAGAATCAGAATAAAGATAATTGTAGATATTGGAAATAATTGTAAAGTTATCTTTGCCAAAATATTTAAGAGTCTTCAGCATACAATATTGATAGAAAACTAATTCACTCCTCCCATACCCTGATCACTATTGAAATTAATATCAGAAATATAAGAATCAAGGAGGATCACAAATGGCCCTCAAACTTAAAAAACTATTCATCCATATGCCAGAATATTTTATTTATAGAAAATAAAAGTAGGAAATGTGCTGATTTGTAGTTACTTCTGAAGAAGGAGAGAAAATGGTAGATATACAAAGCCTCATTAATGTCCCAGATTGTAAGGAGTAAGTACTGAAGGACAGTAAGCCAATAGAAGCTCTCTATTATCTGCCTAGATAGCCAGCATTTCAAAACAGTTTTTCTTAGGAGGCTCTATGTAATGCAGCAACAGCTAATCTAAGGCAAACAGCGGTAATGAGATTGTCTTTAATTTGGCAGTACTGCTATCCTAGAACAATGGAAACGAAGCTAGGCATAGACAGAAATTTTAACTGATGTAATGCCTGGGCCAAAAATTCCAGGATGTGCAAAATTGGATCCTTATACATTACACACAAAACCTTCATCAAACATAGAACTCTTGTCAAACATCTTGTGCTAAGACTACCTATGGCTCAAACTCCACTGGAGTTGGTACAATACTGAGATGGTAATGTAAGTTTATATCAACTAACCATTTAATCCAACATACACTGAGTAGGATCTAATGGTAACCAGGTGCACTGTGATGTTGGCAAAGAATCTCATTTCCCTTGTTTTGGGGAAGATATCAAAGTCATAAAAAGCTCTGTTTATTTAAGGAGGAGTAAATTTTAGAACAAAAAACAACAAAGTGCCTGCAGCACTTAAAAAATTGTCCATCATAAAATCCAGAAAATGTGTGGGGTGCCTGGGTGGCTCAGTCGATAAGTGTCTGCCTTCGGCTCAGGTCATGATCCAGAGTCCTGAGATCAAGCCCCGCATCGGGCTCCCTGCTCAGCAGGAAGACTTCTCCCTCTCCCACTCCCCCTGCTTGTGTTCCCTCTCTCGCTGTATCTCTGTCAAATAAATAAATAAAATCTTTTAAAAAAATCCAGAAAATGTGTTAATTAAGATTCAGTAAATAGAAATTATATTTAAAAGTTACTGTAGTAGAAAAAAAAAAGAACAGCTTCTCAATGGTTTTGAGGAATCAGTGGAGGGAATAACAGAAATCAAATTGAAAGGTTACGATGTAAGATAGTAGAATATTATAAGGTAAAATTGAAGAATTAATACATGGGAAACTTCCAGGTAATGATGATTTACCAAATAAGCTGTATGAGATGACTTAAGTAGATTGGAGGTAAAGCTCAATAGAGTTGAGAACAAGGAAACCAGAGAATCAGCTGTGAATAGGCTAGCCTTGAGGTCATTGAAGATACTGTAGAAAGAATTAATGTCGAAAGTAAACTGAGAGCCAGAAATGAGAGTAAATTGTAGGACATCAGGTGGCAGCAATAGAGACAAGTTAGAAAGCAGTGCTGGAGACCATAAGCCCCAGATAGTTTTCATATTCAGGTGAAGAGGGAGGCATAGATTGAAGAGTCTGTCAAGTACACAGTAATATTAATATGACTGACATATCATAGATGCAATACATACATGCAATGTATGGCAGCTAATATTATTGTGGTTTTTGTCATAAAGTAGGATATCAGGTGGTCTGTATTTTATTAATAAAAAATGATTTTTTTTCCTTAAGGGTATTTTAACTGTATTGTAGAGCTGCCAAGGTAACATAAAAAAAAAAAGAGTGTACACTAAATATAATAATTTGTGGTAATCCAAATCAGTGCACATCTCTTTTAGAAGGTCATTCAATAGTACTTTCATTTCAAAATGCCCAAAGATGTTGGCAAAGTTCGTAATCTGAATAATATAATACTAGGAAATTATTAAATAAATTTTAAACACCTATAGATATTTTTTCAAGGCAAGAGGTGGGGATGGGGTGATACTATTATGCATTATTTTAAAGGCACATATCAACTCTGCTAAAAAAAATACAACAGTATGATTTAGGCTACTGATATTCTTGCTGTACCACATATCAAGGATGTGATTGGCCTTTTCAGATATTCAAAGGTATGAATGAATTAATTTAACCCGTTTCACAAATTCTCTCTCTTTATTGTGGCATATATGGAGTATAACAATGCATATAACTACCATATTTCTAGGACGATGGTTATTGTAAAGCATTCTCTATCCTGTGCCTCTCAAAAAAAAAAAAAAAAAGAGAGAGAGAGAGAAAGAGAGGCTAGAAGTGGGTTCCAAACTGCCTGGGTTCATATTTTGGCTTTACTTCTTACTAACTGTATAACCTTAGGTGATTTACTTAGCTTTTGGGGACTTAAATTTCCTCACTTATAAAATGGAGTTTTTAAAGTGATATGTAATGAAAGAATCACTTTTCTCCCCATCTGGTATATAATACCAATAATGTATGTAATATATAATACTAGTAGTATAAGATGTATAGTAGCACTCAGTAAATGTTAAGATGCATTACATTATTGCCATTATTGTCATTATCATCACCATTATAAAGAAAAAAACTGGAATATCAGGAAGTTTGAAAAGAATGATATGTCTCGTACACTGAATATTAGATGCTAGTGACTTAACAAATATCTGATTTAATCCTTACAGTAACCATATAAGGTAGTTATTATTATACCATTTTACAGGTAGAGAAATTAAAGCTTACTGAATCTGGATCAAATGGATTATAGATACCATGCTTTTCCCCTTGTATTGTTTGACCTTATCGTTTTCATTGAGACTTCCACTTTGACTAGCTGATTTAATTCCATATATAAAATGATGTTTTATTTGCTCTCCTAACTCATAATTCTTGGAGTACTTGATTCTGCTAGATTATGTTATGCTCTTAGCTTTTAAAGAGGGAATATAAAATAGGGATATTAACTTCAATTTTTAGTCATGACAGTCTAGAGACCAACTAAACATACAATTTTAAATGCTTTGTGATAGAATCTCTGGTGGTTGGAACATCACCGTATTTTTTGTTATTTTTGTGTATGGAAGCAATTGGAATGCTTGCAATAGCAATGACCTTGATTTCCTTGCAGTGACATTGATTTCCACTTTGTTCATTCTCTACAATATTAAAATTGCTTATATAAACTAAATTAACTTTCAGTTTAAATAGTATTTCCAACTGTTACTGATTGCAGTTAAGAAATGGACTGGAAGTCCATACTATTCCTTACAATCTTTATCTTCCAAAAATATTCTTTGTATCTCTAATAAAATTGGTAGCTTTTAAAGGAATCCTGATAATCTAATGTAGTCCTGTTTTTGTATACTTAAGGTAACATATTCACACTATCTGTGCCACCACCTTTAAGTTCTTTGTGCTTTTTTGACATATATGTTTAATATTCCAACTCTAGGCCATTTTGCAACCCTAAGACAAGCAAATTGGAGAGACACAGAGATAGGTGCAACACATCACAACCACATCTACCAGCTCTTCCACTAAGCAGACTAGTTAGGGGGTGTGTGTGTGTGTGTGTGTGTGTGTACATGTTGTATGGGGAGGCCTGTATACATCTTCACAAAAGAGCTGGTGAGGAGGCTAAAGAGGTGAAGCACAGGGATTTTTAAACAGTGAAATCATAATATATGATACTGTAGAGGTGAGTACAAGACAGTAAACATTTGTCAAGAACCATAAAACTTTATAGTACACAGAACTTTACCACTTTAAATAAACCTCGATGTATGCAAATTTTAAAACTCAGTAAGAAGGCTGGGGAATCTCAGGATGGAATGCAGGATGTTACAAAACGATCTAAATGTAGTACAATGTATAAAACAACATCACTGAAGGGAACAGGGAAATAAGATACTGACTTAAGTAGCTTTTGAAATGAGTGGGATCTGTAAGACTAAAGACAAAGGAACTTCATATGACCATTGTGCTATTGTTGATAAAGTTGTTTTTTTTGTGGGAGTATGGATTGATTAATAGTTCAGAAATCACTGTACATGTATATTAGAATTGAACAATTAAGTAAATGAATGCAAGTGGTAGGAGTCTGGTGTCTCCTTGGAGTAAGAGATTACAGGTAAGAGAGAGGAGTAGGCTACAATGTTCCACATGGAAAACGGATTACAGATGAAGACATCAGTATGGACACATGTTTAACTTAATATAGGTATATGTGTGGAGAGTGGAGGGTTGGTGCATATACATGGGTTAGTATACACAAATGTATCTCCTCGCTTTGTCAGCTGAGAGGACCTAGAAACAATGACCACCCAATAACAATGAGCATATGCAGAATCTAGATCTTGGATTCAAACACTATACTCCAATAAAAGGGAACAGGGCCCCTTAGAGAAATCATTGATCCTACAACTGATACCGGGGCAGGAATTACACAAAATGAGCCTGCGGCATCTGGTAGTGACAGAAAGTAAGAATCACTAAAAATAATAGTAACAATAATGAGAGTGTGTCAGTGGTATCCAAGAGCCAACTGAAAGAGTTCCCAAAGGTAAAAGCTGGAACAATCTAAACAACTAAATAAGAAAAATAGTATTGGGTTGTAACTGAAAATATAAAATAAATATCCATCAGTCCATACTGATATAAGTAGATAAATGGGGAAGACTAATCTCCCATGCAGAAACTTTCCAAATAATTTATGTAGATATTCCGTTGTTACAGAGGTGAAGTATAATTTCCTATTCTTTAAGTGGGAATTGACCATAATGACTTTCTTCCAAAGAATACAGCATGAAAAGGGAGAGGGGAAATTAGCTTTAAATCTGACAAGAGAGAAATGTGATTACTAGCTCAAGCCAGGTGATCAAGGTTAATATCAACAGTGAAAGTCATATTGATACTCTTGACATGTGATGAGGACGGCACTCGACCTCTGTGATCTTCTTCCCCGAAACATTACTCCAATCCAATCATGAGATGAATAGCAGACAAAACTCAGTTGTGAGACATTTTACAAATTACCTGACTAGTACTCCTTAAAACTGTCAAGGTCATAAAAAACAAGGAAAATCTGAGAAAGTGTCACAGCCAAGAAGAGCTTTAGGAGACATGACAAAGAAATATGATTTCCTAAATGGGATTCTAGAACATAAAAATGACATTAATGAAAATCTGAGGAAACCTGAATAAAATACAAACTTTTGTTAATAATAAAGTATTAGTTTTGGTTAATTAATTGTAGCAAATGTACCATCCTATGAATGATGTAGCTAATGGGACTACTGGGTGTGGGGTATACAGGAACGCTGTGTGCTCTCTTTACAATAATTCTAAAACTTCTGAAATGCTTGTTTAGAAGACTAGTAGTCCCTAATAGAGTTTCTGATTCACCAAATTTCCCCTTAAATACTTAAAAAGATGTGAAACAGTTGTAAAACCTGGCAATCCCATATCCGTAATTCTGGAGCAATTGCTAAAAAGGGACTGATAGATTCAAACAGAAAGCCCTCAATCTTGGAGCCTCCCAAAAAAAGAGAAAATGCCTTGCTAAAAAAATGATTATTCTTTCCACCACATCTGCTCCCCCACCCCACCTATCCTCATTCTTACCTTCAACCTTCCCTGCATCATAAATTCAAAATTTGAGCAGAACAGATCATTTCTAGGCCTTCACTGTAGTCTGAGGCTGGTACTTTTTGAGAAAACCAAAGTGTTCTGTCTTCACTACCTTTTATCCCACATTCACTTAGGCAATGTAACTATCCAAAAACAAAACTGGAATATTAATAGTTAGTTGCATTATCTCGTGAATTAGATTACTTTTTAAGTAGTGAAAGAGACATAAAATACCCTAAATGAATACCAGAATTTGAGAATTTTCAGATAATCACTCCAAAATATAGAAATTCTGAACTTGCTAATAGGAAATAGCATAACTGCCTTTGATAAAAGCCCAATCCAAAGTGGAAATTGAGAAGTAAATAGTTTCATTAGTATGCCTTTAATTCCAGATCTATGAAAGATATTCAGAGAGGCCTTGAAGTCAAACCACACCCCTGCCTGTTGTCATATACTGGCTATGAGTGAATTCTTACAAAGAAAAAAAAATAGAAAATATAAATAGGCCATTAAAAATTACAACAGTGGGAAATGAAAAATACCTTAAGGTCTTAATGCAAAAGCATACTTCTAAAACTTACCCACTGTAGTATCAAGTAGCAGATTCCTTGAAACTGTTTCCATCCTCAATAGAATGCAAGAAGATATGATTTCTATCAAATAGAAACAGAAAACTCAAAGAGGAGAACAGAATGAGATGACAGGTGTACAAATAACAGGAAGAGGAGGAAAGATGAAGGAAACTGTATAAGAAAGAATTGCAAAATACCTAAGAACATACCATTAAAGTCTATATTGAAGGTAAAAATTAAAGGTCACAAGTCAGAAGACTTTGCCAAATTGTAGTTCAAACTACAGGTCCTACATTTCAACAGAATTCGTTGAGAATTTGAATCAAGAGATAAACAAAAATATTGGGCAAATATATAGAAGATAAATAATTATTTATAAATGCTTATCATAAAAACAATATCCAGGTAAAGTACAATTCTGTTTAGGGAAATAATCTGCAAATTTTCACCATAAAATTGAATTTTTCTGGCAATTTGCTTTTCAGTAGATATCTTGTCAAATTTTACTTAATTATGAGGGTTTCCTGTTATTTCCTATGAACTATACTTACTTCAAGGCTCTCCTTGCTGTAATTTTTTTATAGGTTTACTGTCAGAAACTTTGCTTACTTAATGTATATTTGTTATAGAATTTACACATATTTATTAACTTATAATTTTGACTCAAGTATGGCTTTTTTTATTTTATTATAATTAATGCAACCAATTTAAATAATGTGTAGCACATTTCAGAGTTAGTGAATCCATCTCTAAGATTTGTCCCATTAACTAGATTTAGGCCAGGAAAAAAAGGGAAATTATAGCAAAATTATTTAAAAAATTGAATTCAGGAAATTTACTTCTTATCTATGAAAGAAAAAAAAATAGAGCAGTGAAATCAATCAGTTATATGGAGGGAAAACATGAAAATAATTCAAAATAAAAAAGCAAATCAATGAAAATTAAGAGAGAAGAGATTTCATACAAGATATACAAATACAGATACAAAATTTAAAATATTTTTGTTCCTTAATAAAGTCTGAAAGCAAATGGAATTGAAGCCTTTATAAAACATTTGTTATATATTATTTTCATTTATATAAAAAGAACTTTTTTTTGACAGGACTTAGTGTTTTAATCAATATACCAGCAAATATAATTAAAAATACCTATCCAAGAAATTTTTTTAATTAAATTAGCTTTATTTTTATTTTAAAACTAAAATGTTATTAACAAGTCAACAATACAGAAAATTATAAACAAAATATAAAATTTCATTCCAAAAATTACTAGTCTTGTACTGTCTGTATATTTTGATGGATTTCTATGTATACCCTAACAGACACTAACATATTTCCAAATTAGGATAATAGTTAACACATTCCTTGTGCTATGTTAACCACTATTTTTAAATTAGCAAAATATCATGAACATGTTTCTATTTTAATAACTTATAGAATTAATATCACAGTGTTTGATAGTCTTTTAAGTGTTAGATTATAAGGTGTTCTGCATTTTTTGCCATCTTGAACAGTACTATATTGTGCAGTGTGAGAATATATAAAGTGATAAATGAACATGGTGTTGAGGAATGGTTGGTAATATGTACAGTGTATAGACATTTATTTTAAGTTTTATGGGATGTAGGATGAGGGTGTCAACAAATGTAGAAAAATAAGTTTCAACCAAATTGTGAAAAGATTATCTGCTGTAAAATTTAACAATATCAAAAAAGGCTGGAAGTCTGACTCATGTTAATCTTGAGTATAATTATTTCCCAATTTATTTTTATGTAAGTGTGCCATTTTTTTCACATATTTTCTTCTTGTTTTAAGTTCTGATATAATTTATTTGTGTAAATTACTCTAGTACTTCTGTTTTGGGGGCAAATATGTATTTGTGCAGTGCAGCAATAAGTAACCATAATCTTACCTTACCTTAGTTTTGCAAAATGATAAATTATGCTCTAACTTGGAAAATTCCACAACTTAGTCATTCTACATGACTTACCCATGCCAAAGAAGTTTTATTTCTTAGATTCTGTATAAATGATAATTTAAAGTGTGTTCAGTTGCAATCATTTCCAAATTTATGTCCTGGGGAAGCATTTTATTCTGAGGTAATTATAATCACTTTTTTTCAAAATAACTGATTAGACACTATTTCATCCTCCTGAGAAATACAGGGGCTGCCTTGTTAAACTACTTTTGAAAATGAGAGCTATAAGTGAGGTGAAAGTGGAGTGATTCTAAAGTTCTGAAGTACTTTAGTTTTAAAATTAAAGATTCTCTAAACCTGCCATTTTTGCACTTCATTAAGCAGTTTAGAGAATAATTATAATGCATTTTTTAAAATTAACTTTCTAGGTTCATATCAATTTTTGATTGTGGAATTCAGGCAGAATATGCTGTTGCTCCAGCTCCAATCTCAAGAACTTCCAATTTCATCAAAACAAATATATAATAAGTTATCAAGAAATACTTAGAGTGTGGAGATGTAGTTTAAAGATTTTATTTATTTTTCAACAGAGAGAGAGACAGCGAGAGAGGGAACACAAGCAGGGGGAGTGGGAGAGGGAGAAGCAGGCTTCCCGCTGAGCAGGGAGCCCGATGTGGGACTCGATCCCAGGATCCTGGGATCATGACCCGAGCTGAAGGAGACGCTTAACGACTGAGCCACCCACGCGCCCCTGGAGATGTAGTTTAGAGACAGACTTTAAGGTATATATTTTTTCTATTTGGATAACGAGTCAATAGATGAAACTAGTTGCTATATGCTACAGAGGTAGCCAATTAATGAAATAAGCCTTCTGTTTAGGGAACTAATAAATATTGATAGGAGTATATTAGCACAAAAATCCTCAGTAGATTATATTAATATTAATTTCATCTCTGACATAAATTAAGGGGTCAGCGATCTACATTGAAATTTGATAGGTTTTAAACTCAGAATCATGTATGCTTGTCCTAACAATAAAGATAGAACATTTAAATATTTTATAATTAAGTCAAGGTTAAGTTCAAGTTTGCCTTATAAAATCTTTAGGCAAATGACTTTATTAAATAATTCTCAATAATGGTGCATATTTCATAAAAGCTTCTAATGTGTGAAATAATTAAAAATCAGAAACATTTATAAATATTGTAGAGATTACCAATATTAAGATTATAATTTTATTTATAGTTTAACATTAGTGAATTTTTAACCTTAAGGTTAAAAACAAAAACTAAACATTTTTTTGCTTTTACTGTGTTGGTTTGTAAATAGTGAGAAAGTAAAATCTTCAAAATAGTTGGAGATATGAGCACAACTGAGCTACAAAAGCCGAGAGAGTTAACAGTAATACCATGGTTATGTTAATGCTTTTATTTTCCCTTCTAGACCCTACAATGCTTATTGAAATAATTGAATAGTTGTCTATTAGCCATAGAACGTTATTCTTCAATTATTTATTATTGAATTAATATGTTGCTATGAACACCAAAAAAAATTTAAATTTCAAAAGTTTAATTACAAATAATTGAAATGAGAAGGTAAGCACATTCACAGAATCTTGAAGTTTATTTTATTTAACTAGTATGTCTCTTTATGTGTATTTGAACACACTTAAAGAAACAGATGAAACCAAATGTTGAAGGGGACTTCTATTTCATGTTTTGACCATAGTCCCAAATATGAGGATAATAATCATTAAGTATATATATGTTCCAGAGAGAACACCAAGAAAAGATAGGACTCTGGCACTACATGCAACCATCTGGTTATATCTGACATATATATAGTTGAAGAAAAAAAGGAGGCCAGATTCCATATTTATAAATTTTAAAAACAAGCAAAAGTAAACTACGTTACATATAAAGGGAAATTAGTCATAAAAAGTTGTAAAAAGTAAACAAATGGTGATCATGAAAGTCAGGACAGTGGTTACCTTTGTGGGACGGGAGACATTGTGATAGGTAAGATGTGCTAGCGGTTTCTTGACCCAGGTGATGGTTAAATGGGTTTCACTTTATAATATTTGTGAAATTGTGCAATTATGTTTTATTTATTTTTGTATGTTCATTATTTTTGCAATATAAATTTTTTAAAAAGCTAGTAATAAAGCAACTTCTTGTTTGTACCCTACTGAGTTTAATCAGTAACTTAGTGTTACACATATTTAAAACTGCATACCTGAACAGTGTACATTTGATAGGCCATAAATAGAAAATAGCTTCACAGGGGTGCCTGGGTGGCTCAGTCGTTAAGCTTCTGCCTTCGGCTCAGGTCATGATCCCAGGGTCCTGGGATGGAGCCCCATATCGGGCTCCCTGATTGGTGGGAAGTCTGCTTCTCCCTCTCCCACTCCTCCTGCTTGTGTTCCCTGTCTCACTGTCTCTCTCTCTCTGTCAAAGTAAATAAAATCTTAAAAAAAAAAAAATAGCTTCACAGTGTGTAGTTTTCCTCACAGAACCACACTTAACTGAGAGAAAGGTTAACTAATTCTGTCAGTTACTACACATAAAGACTTCTTCTCTGCTATGCTAAACACTAAACACTCATGGCTAGTGGGCTACTCTTCACTAACCTGGACATTTCTGTTCCACCAGTTGAGTTATAAAAGCATACAAAAACTAGTTAAGTTTGATTACAGAGTAGCTGTTATTTTTATTTTACTTATTAATACAAATATATGGTTTCATTAACTATATGTAAAAAACTAAAATATACCTATGAAAATAAGGAATGATTTCTATGAAAGCTCAATAAGGTGTTTTAGGAAAGCTTTGTTTTAAAAATCCTGTACCATTAATTTTAGGAAATGATTAGGGAGAATATCTGTAAAACTCTGGGTGATTCCTCTTTCAGATAACTTTGCAAGAGCTTTTAATTTAACGTTGTACTTTGAAGAAACATAAAATTCTGTGCCATGGGTGATGTATTCTAATTGCAGTTTAGGTAGATAAGATTATATGAGATTCTAATCAGCAGTCTGAAAGAAAAGAACTTAGCCCTACATTAAATGATGGCAATTGTGGTTTTTTTTCTAAGTAAAGGCTTGGATTTTTTTAAAGAAGACAAGATAACCCTAATCAATGAATTAATAGGTGAGTTCAGTTACGTGCTTGCATATGTCTATCTGTGTATGCATGTGTGTGCGTAAAATTAAAGTTTATATTTCCAATTATAAGCGACTTTTTCAGTTATCCAACCAAAGATTGTTTCTGGCCAAATAATATGCCAGGGTTTTTACTGTACTCCCATATATTAAATCAATCGTAAAAACAAACAGTTGGAAACCATCAACAAAATGAAAAGACAAATTCTGAATGGGAGAAAATATTTGTAAATCATGTATCTAATAAGGGGTTAATATCCAAAATATATAAAGAACACATAAAACTCAATAGCAAAAAAAAACAAACAATCTGATTTAAAAATGGACAGAAGACCTGAACAGACATTTTCCCAAAGAAGATGTATAGCCAGCAAGCACATGAAAAGATGCTGAACATCATTAATCATCAAGGAAATGCAAACCAAAACCCCAATGAGATATCATTTCACACCTGTTAGAATGGCTATTATCAAAAAGACAAAAAATAAGTGTCAGTGAGGATGTGGACAAAGGGAACCCTCATGCTTTGTTAGTGGGAGTGTAAATTTGTGCAGCCACCATGGAAAACTGTATGGAGGTTCCTCAAAAAATTAAAAATAGTGAGGCCCCTGGGTGGTTCAGTCAGGTAAGTGTCTGCCTTCAGCTCAGGTCATGATCCCAGAGTCCCTGCATCGGGCTCCCTGCTCAGTGAGAAGTATGCTTCTCCCTCTGCCCCTCACCTGCTCGTGCTCTCTCTCTCTAGCTCTCTCTCTTTCTGTCAAATAAATAAATAAAATCTTTATTAAAAAATTAAAAACAGAACTACCATGTGATCCATCAATTCCACTTCTGGGTATTTATCTGAAGAAAATGAAAACACTAATTTGAAAAGATATATGCACCCTATGTTCATTGCAGCACTATTTACAATAGCCAAGATATGAAAGCAGCCTGTCTACTGACAGATAAATAGATAAAGAAATTATGGTATATAGAGGTGTCTGGGTGGCTCAGTAGGTTAAGTGTCTGCCTCTGGCTCAGGTCATGATCCCAGGGTCCTGGAATCCAGCCCCATGTTGGGCTCCCTGCTCAGTAAGAAGCCTGCTTCTCCGCCCCCCCCACCCACTCACCCACCGCCAGTTTCCGGCTTGTGCTCTCTCACTCTTTCTCTCTCTCTCAAATAAATAATTAAATCTAAAAAAAAAAAAAAAGAAAAAGGAATTACAGTATTATATAAAATGGAATATTATTTGGCCATGAAAAAGAATGAAAGCTTGCCATTTGCAACAACATGGACAGACCTCAAGGTCATTATGATAAGTGAAATAAATCAGAGAAAGACAAATACCATATGATCTCTCTTCTATGTGGACTCTTAAAAAAAAAAACAAAAAACAGCTGGGGCACCTGGGCAGCTCAGTCAGTTAAGAAGCAGACTCTTGGTTTTGGCTCAGGTCATAATCTGACGGTTGTGAAATCAAGCCTCTCATGGGGCTCTGTGCTCAGCACGGAGTCTGTTTCAGAATCTCTCTCCCTCCCCCCTGCCTCTCCCCACTCACTCACTCTCTCTCTCTCAAATAAATAAAATCTTAAAGAAAAAAAAAGCTTATAGATAAAAAAGATTGGTAGTTGTCAGAGGCAGGATTAGTGTGTATGGGGCTTGGGGGGTAGAGAATGGATGAGGGGATATTAAATGTTTTAAAAAATGAATCTAGAAGCCAACTATGTATATTACTATGTCAATTAATAAGAAGAACTTAAATTGACAGCACAGTTATAGTTTAAAATAGCACATTCTTGTATGTGGTTTTATGAAAACTGTGAGGTAGAGCCATGTATTATTTCAGGATGATAAAACTAAAATTTGGAGTTACTAATTGATTCATTAAAAAAATCCATTTTCAATTAACACTATTATTTCACTGATAGTACAGTTATAACAATATTCCCAATTACTCCCTCCTGTCCTTTATAAAATTGCTGTCATTCATTTCACTTATTTTTATTCTGTAATCAGATGTACATTGTTACTATTACTATTCAGAACTATTATCTAGTAGATTAATAATGGCATAAAAATAAAAGATTTTATTTGCTTTCAAAAAAATAAATGTTACTGTAGTCTTCTTTTGTCCTTAGCTTTTATACCATGCACTTTTTCCACTTCGCTCTTAAGTATGCTTTGAGAATGTGTTCTTTATTGAATGCACAGTTAAATATTGCATGAATGCACTGTAGTTTTTTGGTAATTTCTCCATTTTTGGATATTAAACCTCTGAACTCTGAATTTTCTCTCTGCATTTTCCTTACTTCTGAGGATGAAGTGCCTCTTGTGTTTTCAGAAAACTATATGACATCTTCTTATCATTTTCTTTACATGTTCCAAGTTGAATTTCTAGATTCCTGAGAGAAGTAATATGCACAGTCCTACTTAGGCATTAATTAACAAATATCCGTTAAGTGTCTGTATTTGCCAAGCACTAGTCTAAAAACTGACAGAAACAACAACAAAAGACATCATACTTAATTAAATATGATGGTTAGGTTCCCGTCTCTGTGAACCCAGAACAGAAAGAGGTTCTTACAAGAGAAAGGAGAGTTGTTGAGGGCTGAGTAGACTTAACAAGATGTACTTACTACAGAAATAAAATATCTAAATGTTTTTCTCTGCTTTTACTTATAAATGGTTGAGATCACCTATGCATTTTCCCATATGAAAAAAATTTCTTCTTTTCATGGGGCTTTGTTTGTTTCTTTTATACAGATTTAAAGTGACATTGTTTTTGTATGTAATGCCAGTATAAATATAACTTTATTTTTCTAATACTTAACTGGTTATCCCTGTACCAACTATTAAATAATCCAAACTTCCCCTATAAATATGAACTGCCATATTCATTATCCTTAGGTTTGTTTTCATTTTTTCTATTCTGATTCTTTTCTCTGCCTGATTGTTATTGTGTCTGTCTGTATTATACAATCTTAATTTATGTAGCTTGTTAAAACACTAAGAATTCTTGATTATCCCAGAAAAGAATTTGGATTATGTTTTAGGTACCAGAAATAATTGTCATTATTATTTTATGATAATCACATTAATATAACAAATTGATTTGAAAATATTATTACTTTTGTGACATTGATCTTTCCATCTAGCTATTTAGTATACTTTTACTTCAATCCATTCTTCTGTATCTCAGAATCAAATTTAAAAATTTTCTTCCTTGGTTCTTATCCATTTCTAGCTAATGTTTTTATATATTGAGATCATTTCAATATACTTCCTTTTATTAAAGAAATATAGGAAACTACTGATATCTAAAGATTATATCTAAAGATTTATTTGCATAGTGCCTTCTAATTAGAATTCCTGCCCAAATTTCATTCTTTCTCAATTAACATATTGGAGTACAAAGTATATAATCATATTATCTCTAAGGTTTGATTCTTTAGCATTCCCTTCATCTCTTAATAATTTTTATTCTGTGCATTTGCTGGAATTTCAAGAACAGTATGAAATAATACTGTTCAAACATACAGAATTTTCTCTTTTCTCTCTTATCAATGGAAATACCTTTATTATAAGTATGGCAAATTTATTTTATATTACAATACTGAATCCAATCTACTAATAGTAGTTGCTTTGAGAAATATGTCATGAAGCTTTCTACAGTCATGTCTGAGCTCAGTGGAAAATAATATGGTTAGTTAACAATGTCTGTTATATGGAGGTAAAAATTGAACAAAATAATACATCTTTGCCATCTTTGTTTTAGTGTTTAACATTAATGATAAACATTTGGAGGAAAATTTGAAACTAGATTAATTAAAAGCTTTGAAATGTTCCAAATATTTCACTTTTAAAACATATGCTAGAGGGTCACCTGGGTGGCTCAGTCAGTTAAGCGTCTGCCTTCGGCTCTGGTCATGATCCCAGGGTCCTGGGATTGAGCTCCATGTCGGGCTCCCTGCTCATTGAGGAGCCTACTTCTCCCTCTCCCTCTGAAGCTTCACCTGCTTGTGTTCATGCTCTCTCTCTCTCTCTGTCAAATAAATAAATAAAATCTTAAAAAAAAAAAACCCATATGCTAAAGAGATAGTTTTTGATGGGGAAAAAAATACAAAAGCTCTTTACTTCAAGAAGCCACACAACCTTAACATTACCCTTTTATGCATTAATATCCAAGAGTGCTGATCTCAGAGCAAATCTCTTAACCTAATGAACTGATTTCTCATGAATCTCAAAGGCTCAGCATACCTGGCATAGATAAGAGGCATTATTCATGTCTGAATTTCACATTAATCCTGAAAATTTCTATCACCATGAGGGAAATGTTATCTATTATGTAGGATAAGTTAGGGTCAGGGAAGAGTGTTGATGTATCCTCAGAAATAAAATATAAACACAGAAGCTTCTATTTATTATCTCAGCAGATAAAAAGACACAGTTATCTGTTGTTGTATAACTGCTCTTAAACTTAGTGGGTTAACACATCACTCATTTTATCATCTGTTCTGTTGGTTGATGGGTTCAACTTGGCAGTTCTTATGGTGGCCTCAGTTGAAGTCTTTCCTGAAGTTGAATGAAGGTCCCAGCTGGTGCTGGAGGCTTCTTGAGGCTCAGCTGAGATGCTGGAATGATTTAGTCTTTCTTCATGACCATGTAATCACAGTGCCTATCCTTTCCACATAGCTTTTACATAGGTCTCTACACATGATCTCTCCAGCAGAGTAGTTATACTTTCTACGTGGAAAATCAGGGTTCCCAAAAGCAAGAGTTCCAAGGGAGGAGAAGCAGAAGCTGTCAGTCCTCCTAAAGGCAAGGACTGGAAATTACACAACGCCAGTTCTATCATATTCTATTTGTTACTCAAGCTACAAACTGTCTTTGGAAATTAGAAACCACAATTGACTTTCTGGCCCTACAGAGTGATATTCTTCTCACATAAAAATACACTCAGACCCAATAGTCCTAAAAGCCTTATTCTACTGTGGCATCAGGCTCAATCTTAAGGCTTAACATATCTTCATTTAAATGAGGCCAGGGTATACATGTGGTTCCTTGAGTTTCTCTTATTCTGAAACCTATGAACTAAAATGACAAATTATCTGTACTCTACAAACACAGGATAAAATTGTGAAACAGGTTCAGGAGAACTGAACAAACAAACAAACAACAACAACAAAAAGTGTGGGGGGTGGGGGTGTCAAAATGGGAGGCACATAGCAGCCCCTAGCCATAGCAAAGCTAAAATCCAGCCATGTATGGGTTGACAATTGCTCTTCTCCACTGATTAGGGTCTGTTTCTACTCCTTTGTTCTCCTCAACTGAGTTCTGCCTACTGGGCTCTTAATGCTTCAATTTTTCCTAATGCCTTAGTTTTCCCAACCTGATTCCTCATGTAGGAAGCTGGAGCCTCTAAGATCTCTTTGCATTTTGAACTGTATACTTTTCTTTGCCAAATGCATAACTTCTCTGAAATCCTTGCAGACTTTCTGTGTATCAAATTACAATCCACTCCATTAGGCAGAAGCCATACCTACAAGTCTCTTTGAGACAAGTCTCTCTCTCCCTTGGGCTGAGAGTAAAGTTGGTAAGTGAGAATACTTTAAAAGATTTTTAGAAACGCTCTAGAAGAGGGGCGCCTGGGTGGCTCAGTCATTAAGCGTCTGCCTTCGTCTCAGGTCATGATCCCGGGGTCCTGGGATCGAGCCTCGTCTCGGGCTCCCTGCTCAGTGGGAAGCCTGCTTCTCCCTCTCCCACTCTCCCTGCTTATGTTTCCTCTCTCGCTGTCTCTCTCTCTGTCAAATAAATAAATAAAATCTTAAAAAAAAAAAAAGAAAGAAACCCTCTAGAAGAAAAGGTCTATGAAGAATGCTCATAGAAATCTTTGTGTCTAGCTGAGAGCATTTATGAGGCACCATCATAAATCTTCCAGAGGTCTTACAAAAGAGTGTTACGGGCACACCCTTGGGATATTAACCCCAGACCATCTTTTACTGACAGAGCCCTGGATTTGGTCTTTTCTCTCAGGCCATTTCTTATTTTGAAACCTATGTGAAAACAAACCATTTCAAACCCAGTAGATCCTTACATGAAAATGTATTCTCTAGATTCTATCGGAAATTTGTTTCTTAATTATTCATTTCTCTATATCAGATGGCAGATAGATAAATAGATAGCTTTCCTGAATCCAGTTGGCACTTTCAGGCTTCTGCCCAGAAATCTTCTTACCCAAATACTCAATTCCATTAGGTATCTTATTCATTTCCACATTGCTGTAAGTATCAGTGTGGCTTAACTTTTGACCACTACATAAAACTAGTCACTTTTTTTTCCCAGCTTAGAAGCAATGAGAAGTGATATAGGTAGTACAGATTAGGAGGGTCAGCAACCCATAGAGGATTACCTTAGTGGAGGTCATCGCACGTTCTTTATTCAGGGAGAGATTCACCTCTGATGTGGGGAGAAAAGGTTACTTGTACTGTCAAAGGAGGGTCAAACGATGCAAGTCTTCAAAATCCTCAGCTTTCCTGGAAATTGCCCAAATGACTGCACAACAAGTTTCAGGGGTTCCTTCCCAGTCAAAGCCTTAAGTTTAACATTAGATTCTGCAAGACTGTAACTATATTTTGTGGAATAATTCAGTGACCTATAGGATTAAAGTTTATGTGTTTAGTTTTGAGAAAGTCGGTCCTTTGGTTATAGGAGACAATGGTTTCTTTCAGGGTAGTTTTCAAAGTGTTGTGGATCATTACCAGAATCTGAGTAGAGAATTAAAAGCCTAAGCTTATCATCTTATTTCTCCAAGTTCTTCAATGCAATTAAAAGTAATAGATGAGGGGCACCTGGGTGGCTCAGTCGTTAAGCGTCTGCCTTCGGGTCAGGTCATGATCCCAGAGTCCTGGGATCGAGCCCCGCATCAGGGTCCCTGCTCCGTGGGAAGCCTGCTTCTCCCTCTCCCACTCCCCCTGCTTGTGTTCCCTCTCTCACTGTGTCTCTCTCTGTCAAATAAATAAAATCTTTAAAAAAAAAGTAATAGGTGAAACCCTTTATATTCTTTATTTTCACTTATGCCATTATTTTCACTCTTGTAGCAAGTTTGTGTTCACATCAATACTTGCTTTTTATTGGCAATTGTTGCCTTGTTTTAGTGAAAGCTTCCGTAATTTCATAGCCAAGTATTTGGGTTTTGGATTGCTGTTGGCCATCATGGCCAAAAATTGGGAAGAATAGATAGACCTGTATTAGATATGAACAAGGATAAGCTGGAAGCTCCTAGGATATCTCACTCTGCCTCCAACAATGACACATTCTAAGTATATTGCCGTTTGCTTCACTTAACACATCCCAAATCTCATGATTTTCTTTTTCTTTTTTTCTTTTTTTTATTTGACTAATGTTAACCTAGAATCAAACAGAGAAGGTGTTCCCAGAAATTTAGTTTCACCTGAGCCAAGTTAATATAGTTCAAAACAGTCACAATGGAACCATAAAGAGAAGTGATGCCAACTTAGTCAAGTTGACACCCGCTTAGCCAAGCTAACACAGACAAGACTGCAATACTTGTACGAGCTCAAGTTATCAATATTTGCTAATACTCATTGCCCTCGTTTTCACATAAACAAAATTTCTTTTACGCAAAAAAGCCATCTTGGGGCGCCTGGGTAGCTTTGTTTTTGGTTAAGCATCTGCCTTCAGCATAGGTCATGATCCCAGGCTGGAATGGAGCCCCACATTGGGCTCCCTGCTCAGCGGGGAGTCTGCTTCTCCTTCTTCCTCTACCCCCCCCCCCGGCTTGTGCTCTCTCTTGTGCTCTCTCGCTCTCTCAAAAAAATAAATAAAATATTTTTTAAAAAAGCCATCTCTGTTATGTTCCAGGCATTAAAGAATTAGAAAATTTGAAGGAAAAAGTTGTTCACCATTCAGGTGACAGGCTTGGAAGATACAGAATCAGAGATTTGATAAATGATGCATCAAGTAAGCATATTGTATGGGACCTAAAGCAAAATAAGACAGAAGAATAAGGAGCTGTTGGAATTTGAGAATGAAGCCCTAAAAGATGGTAATAAAATAAACAGGTTCTGTGACAATGGCAATATGGGGTATGTGTGTGGGGGGGTAAGGGATATGGAATAAGAAACTTTGTTCCTTGATTCATTCTTGAATTTAAGCCTTTGCATTTTCTGAAAGAGAAGCTGAAAAAAGTGTATGTAAGTTTCATATAGAATTTACTTCCTGCCAACAAGTTAGATTTTAAGTGTTGAGTTTTAGAGAAATAGTTTTGTGTTATTTTCTGAAGTTTGCAATCCTATGAATAATTTAATAAACAAAAATGGAATGAAATTATTTCCATGTATCAAAATAGGTACCTTGAAATGATTATACAAGTCATTTTAATGTATAAAATGAGTGGTACAGGGTCTTAGGAAAAGAACTAGACACTTGATGGAAGAGCAGAATAGAGTAAAAAAGAATGATTTTAGCCTAGTCATGTTTTAACCTATTACAATTGAAGTCTAAGCAGAATTTGAGATAGCAAAAGATGATCAAGAAATAAGAAACCCAAGAAAACCACAGTGGAAGCAGATGCTGCAAAAGCATTGCAGTGAACAAATGTATCTCAAAAGAGGGCACTGGCCTTTAGTCTTTGTAGTATGTTGCAATCATCCATATGATTCTAAACAAGTGAGAGTAGCAAAAAAATAAAAAATAAAAAGTGATTTGTTGCTTGCTTTTTGTTAGTTTTCTTCCCATTAATTCTTTCCCAGATGCACATGTGAACTTTACATCAGGCCAGTGGTCAGCTAAAGCAAGAGCTTCTTGTAATAGTGATGCTTCGATTCGCCCTTTGCACAGTTCTTAATGAGCAATTACTCACAGGGATTGTTCTGAGAAAGATGGGGCAAAGGAGCTCAGGAAGTATTGGTAAGAGAAGATTTATCAGTGGGATAACACTTTTTTATGTAACTAAAAATACATTATCAAGTATTACAGTCTTAAAACTATGTGTTCTATATTGTTTGTTCTGTGCAGTTTTGTTTGAGCATATGGAAGTAAATGGAGAAAATGGAATATTGTATTAGTTTGCTAGGGCTGCCATTACAAAATACTACAAACAGGGTGGCTAAACCAATAGAAATTTGTTTTTCACAGTTCTGGAGGCTGAAATCCCTGATCAAGTTGTCAGCAAGTTTCATTTCTCCTGAGGCTTCTCTCTTTAGCTTTCAGATGCCCTTTCTCTTGCAACATGTTCACATGGTCCTCCAGCTTTGCACTTTTGCCCTCAGTGTTTCTTCCTCTTCTTCTAAGGATGCCAGCCATATCAGATTAGGGGTCCACCCTAATGGTCTCATTTATCTCAGTCACCTCTTTAAAAACTTTATATCTAAATGTGGTTGCATTCTGAGATACTGAGGGTTGGGACTTCAACATTGAATTTAGGAGGAACACAATTCAGCCCATAACAGATATTTAGAATTTTAAAAGGTAGAAATATAACTCTAACACATGTAGTTGAGGGCTTTTTTGCAAATATCTTGATGAAATAGGTGTTCATATTTAAAAAAAAAAAAAAGATCTAAACTGTGACATACCCAGATTTCATGATACTTTTTCTCACATCAATAGCATGGGTTCATATTATTATTACTATTTCCAAATAGGAAGGCAAAGCTCAGAGAGATTTAATCAATTGCACTTTTATTTAAAAGAAAGTGCAATGTCAGGATCTGATCCTAGTTTTGCTGACTTTAGTACTCTTTCTAATAAAGCTACCTCTGGATCTTATTCAAAAAGTGTTAATAAGTTGTGAATCAACATCAGGAATTGGCAGATGGTGCCTAGCTATACACATCATTCAATTTAATTATATTTAATTAGAATGATCAAAATGGGTATGTGCAGGAACATAGATAATGTGTATTTAAAAACGCACTGGGCTTATTAATGTGAGATTGAATAAATAGTCCATTAAATTGGATCTTTTAAAATCTTAATTTCTTATAAATTCCTCTTAGAAGTTTTTTTTAATTAGAAACTTGATTATACAACAATTTCTAAAAATGCACACTGTATACCCAATTCTACCAGTGTTTATTGTGAAAGATGGACATAATGTATTTTTAAAATTGAATTGTCAAAAATAACCCTCTCTCTTTAAAAATTATAAGCTACAATTTAGACCAAGTAATCTAAAGAGAATACAGATTACATTGGCCCAAAAGTCACTCACAGATTTTTAACATGTGATGTGCACTAGCCATTGAGTTATTATAATTGTGAATATATTAAATGGAATTTCAGAAATCTATGAGGTCCCTGATCTGAAGCAATGAATTCCATCAGGATCAGTTGAAAAGTAAAAGAGGAAAAATTTTCAGCCACTCTTCGATATTGGAACCAGGTAGACCTCCTGAATATTGACCTCCTAGCTTCTGTCATATGCTCACATGTCCCATGAAGGCAGAAGTAACGAGACCCCAGTTTCTGTCTTCTGCTTGTGATCCTCATTCTTGCTTGGTTTTCCTATGTTTCATGTTGTGAGACACTTCTCAAATTCACCCCATCAGTTAAATTATTTGTTTTAACAGTCTGCCTTCCTTTGTCTTAGACTGTAAGCTTTTTCCAAACCCTTTAGACAGTGTGCACATCTCACTTCCTTCAGTGCTCAGTACGTGGTATAAATTACTGCATTCTAAATTATATACAATGGCCAAGTAATAGAAAGCTGCTATTCTTTAAGCTCCTATGGTTTACCAGGCAACAACCTAGTTGATTTATATAAATTTAATCATTTCAACAACCCAATGAGGTAGAATTTATTATTTATGATTTAACTATTATTTTCAGAAAGCTGAGATACTGAGATAGTTTAAGAAGTTTGCTCAAGATATATGCATAGCAGAATTGAGAACAAAATCTGTACATTGATATGTTGTGCAAAGAGCATCTACATTGTAGAAAAATAGAGCTTAGTTGAAATATCAGCTCTGCCACTTACCATTGAAACCTTAGTTTTCTTATCTTGAAAATGAAAAGATAAATGATGTTTATCTTAGAGTATCACAAGAATTAGGTGGAAAAAAACATGGAAAGTTCCTATAATATTATTTGGAACAAGGTATATCATCAATCATGTTAGCTTATATTATTTTATGATTGCATTATTATCCCACCACTTAGCACTGCTGAATTACTTGAAGAATAAATAGGGTTGCTCTAGGATAATAGCAGCTGCCTAAATCTGAATTTCTTGACACATCCTCCCAGACAAGCATAAATATGAACAAAATAAAACAAAAGAAATATGAAATTAAAGCACTTGCTTCACAACTTAGCAATACTAGGATGCAGAGATTTTCACAGGTGAAATTATTTATGAAGAAATAACATCAGATTTCACTACTGCATACTGTACATGAAAGGAATGAGGGAGAGGAGACTCAAGAGACTCTGCAAAAGAGAAGGGAATGGAGGTCTTAGACAAAACACAGATAAAATCACCCACAGGAAGAGAAAGTCTAAAACTAAGTTCAAAATACTGACCACATATCTAGTTCTTAACAAGTGACAATATTAACTACATAAGAAGGGATTCAAAGAGACCTGGACCAGAAGTGACACCCTCAAAGAAGCATTTTTTTCTAGGAGAAAAGCAGATATATAGAGACAAGTGGTTCTTCATAGAGAAATGGGAAGAGTAGGATAGAAGACATGATAGGATACCAGAAAAAGGAAAAAGTCTGAGCAACTGGATATGAAGCTACTGTATTAAGTATACAGAGAATGTAAATCAGCTGATTATGCTTTCTCACAACAAAATAACTTCAAAATGAAAGGCAATTGTAAAAAAATACTCCAAATCCTCAATCAAGCATGAATAAATATTAAACAAAAGATGGAATCTGAAATTCAAAAATTAAGAATGAATTTGGATTAAAAAAGGCAGCATAAAATATAGGGAGAGTTGATTGAACTTAAGAAAAAAAAATTGATTTTAATAAAGCCAATCTCACTATTAAAATGAAAAATAAATTACAAAATGTCCAAGAGAACATAGATTGATATAATTTAGTAAGGGGCTTTGAAGAATGATGGGAAAATAGCCAAGAGAAAAAAATCATATCTTAAAAAGGATAAGATCAAAAGTGACTAAAATGGACAACAAACAAAAAACAAAGCAAACAAACAAAAAACCTGATATATATATATAATTGGAAGATATGAAGAAGAAAAAACAAAGAAACAAATGTTTTAAATTATAACACAAGAGAAATGTTTTTATATTAAAAAAAAAAAACCCACATGGACTTGGGAAAATTAACCCAGAAAAATCCACAATAATACTTAATTTAGTAAGATTGTTGAGCCAAAATTCACAACATAGATATAACATTTTAAAGATTTTATTTATTTATTTGTTTATTTATTTGAGGGAGAGGGAGAGACAATCTCAAGCAGACTCCTGATGTGGGGCTCAGTTACAGCACCCTGAGATCATGACCTGAGTCGAAAACAAGAGTGGGATGCTTAACCAATTGAGCCACCCAGGCACCCCTAGATATAATATTTTAAAGTTCCTGCGTGCCCAGCAACCACCTACATGAAGCAGAAACCACAGAGCATGGAAGAAGAAAAAGAAATACTCTGATATTCTGATGTAACTTTTTAGTGCAAGATATGTCAAGAGATTAAAAAGTCAGAATAAATAAGATCTAAGGGAGATCTTATAGATATATATTAAATAGTATACCCTGATAATGGCAAATATATGTGTTCTTTTCAAGGATCTGTCACAGTTAAAAAAAACTGATCATATATTAGGTCACACAAAAAATAAATTCCATAAAATAGAACAATTAACAACACACTCTGATCATAATAGGATAAACTAGAAATTAAATTTAAATTTAAAAATAATTTGTCAATATCTAAGTTAATTTAAAAAATGAAAAATAAAAGCTTTTATTAAACAATACCAAGTGAAGATAAAATAATAAATGAAGAATTTCTGAAAAATAATGATGAAAATGATACATATCTAATCCATGGCATATATTTTAAGCAGTAATCATAAGTTCCTGACTGAAAATGCTAGAAAATGATCAACAGTGCAATCCAGAAGAAACACAATGAAAAACTAGTAAATTGTAGATAACAGAAAAAATAGTAGATCATATTAATAAATGAAATCTTGGTTCTTTGAATAGAGTTGACAAATCAGTTGACAAATTTGATTAACTAAAAAGGAAGACAGCACCAATGTAGAAAATAAGAAATGACAAATGGGAAATAAATACCTATACATAAGAAATTTTAAAAATCTGAAGTTATGACTTGGTACATCTCTATACAAGTAAATATGAAAACCTATAAGAACTAGATAATTTCTTAGCCAAATACAGTTTACCAAAATGAATTATAGCAGATTAAAGAATTAAAGAGACCAATTTACACATATATGGGTGTATAGAAAGTTATCAAGACAACATCCCACCTAAAATGCACTAGTAATAGATAGTTGTACAAGGAAATTCAACAAATCTTTGAAAAATAGAGAGTATTAATTCTATATAACTTCAGAGCATTAAAAAAAATGAAAAAACTCCAAATTCATTTAATGAATCAAATATTAAATTGATAAATAAACCTGACAAAGATAGTACAAAAACAACAGATTGATATTACTTATGAATATTGACGTAATATTCCAAAAATAAAATATTAACAAATAAATCACATTAAGAGATGGTACCATGAGATATTACTAAAATAATGTCATAAGTCAATTGTATCTCAATAAAAATAAATAAATATTTTAAAATAGTGCTTATTTCATGGGGATGTTGAAAGGACCAAAAGTGTCTATACATCTGAAATGTTAGAAAAGTGCTTGGCTCAATAAATACTGATCATTATTATGGAATAAATTAAAACATTAAATGAGTATAACACACACACACAAAGACATTGTACCAGGATTTGTACTTATGGCCATGATTTTGTCAGAAGAACAGCATTTATTTTCTTCTGGCCTTAAACAGTAGCAGTGTGGTAACCAAAAGAAGAAAAACAAATTATCTGAGTCTCGGTGTATCCCAACATACTACCTGAAGAGTTTTCAGGTTCAGGGCAGGGAGTGGTAATCCAAAGAGAACCAATGACCTTACTGATAGACATGATAAAGATTATCGTTTGGAAGACATGGTAGCTAGAATTTGTGAAGGAGTCTGTCTTATGAGAGGTATTTTTCTGGAGATCTTCAGAGATCTAAGAAGGTTCTCCTCGACTTTTTGACTGAAAACTAATCTGCACATGTGTGAGAGGAAACTATGTGAGAAAAAGGAAAGAAGCACTGGAGGGCAATATACTAACAAACTCGCATTATTCACAGAGATTAGTTTGTGTTTCCACCTGTCAGAATGGAAAGACTTCGTAATGCATGGGTAATGGAGCAGAGTCTTCAGATCTACTATAAATATATTCCCTTTGTTTAATAAACACAGAGAAAAGATTAAATATAATGAGAAAAAAATATATCAAAAACTCAAGTAGAATGCTGGAGATCAAAAATACAATAGCTGAAAAGAAAAACACACTGGAAAGGATAAATAGTATATTTGAAAGAGCAGAAGAAAATACCAGTATACTTGAAAAATATACAAAATGCAATAAGAGAAAAAAATTCAAAATAATAGACAAAGGCTCAGTAAAGTGTAGATCAATATCAAATAGCCTAATGTAATTTTTTAAGTTTTCATTTTAATTACAGTTGGTTAACATATAGTGTAATAGTTTCAGCATACAATACAGTAATTCAGCACTTCCATACATCATGCTGTGCTCATCATAACAAATGACCTCCTTAATCTCTATCACCTATTTAACCCATTCCCCCCACTCACCTCTCCTCTGGTAACCATTAGTTTGTTCTCCATAGTTAAGAGTCTGTTTCTTGGTTTGCCTTTCTCTTTTTTTCCCTCTATGATCATTTGTTTTGTTTCTTAAATTGCACATATGAGTGAAATGACATGGTATTTGTCTTTCTCTACCTTATTTTGCTTAGCACTATACTCTCTAGCTCCATCCATGTCCTTGCAAACAAAAAGATTTGATTCCTTTTTACGGCTGAATAATATTCCATTGTGTGTGTGTGTGTGTGTGTGTGTGTGTATACATACATACACCACTTCTTTATCAATTCATCAGTCAATGGATGTTTGGGCTGCCTCCATAGGTTGGCATTGTAAATAATGCTATTATAAACAAAGGGGTATATGTATACCTTTGAATTAGTGTTTCTGTATTCTTTGAGTAATACCCAATAGTGTGGTTGCAGGATCACAAGGTAGTTCTATTTTTAACTTTGTGAGGAACCTCTATACTGTTTTCCACAGTGGCTACACCAGTTTGCATTCCCACCAACAGTGCAAGAGGGTTCTCCTCTCTCCACATCCTTGCCAACACCTGTTGTTTCTTGTGTTGTTGATTTTAGCCATTCTGACAGGTGTGAGGAGATACCTCATTGTAGTTTTGATTTGTATTTCCCTGATGATCAGTGATGTTGAGCATCTTTTCATGTGTCTGTTGGCCATCTGGATGTCTTCTTTGGAAAAATGTCTATTCTGTCATCTGCCTATTTTTTAATTGGATTATTCATTTTTGGGGTGTTGAGCTTTATAAGTTCTTTTTTTTATTTTTATTTATTTTTTTCACTAAAACATTATTATTTTTTTTATTCTTATGTTAATCCCCATACATTACATCATTAGTTTTAGATGAAGTGTTCCATGATTCATTGTTTGTGCATAACACCCAGTGCTCCATGCAGAATGTGCCCTCCTCAATACCCACCACCAGGCTAACCCATCCTCCGACCCCCCTCCCCTCTAGAACCCTGTTTGTTTTTCAGAGTCCATCGTCTCTCATGGTTCGTCTACCCCTCCGATTTCCCCCGCTTCATTCTTCCCCTCCCGCTACCTTCTTCTTCTTCTTTTTTTTTTCTTAACATATATTGCATTATTTGTTTCAGAGGTACAGATCTGAGATTCAACAGTCTTGCACAATTCACAGCGCTTACCAGAGCACATACCCTCCCCAGTGTCTATCACCCAGAAAAGACCCTGCATAGCCAGAGGAATGTTGAAAAAGAAAAGCAAAGCCGGCGGCATCACAATTCCGGACTTCCAGCTCTATTACAAAGCTGTCATCATCAAGACAGCATGGTACTGGCACAAAAACAGACACATAGATCAATGGAACAGAATAGAGAGCCCAGAAATGGACCCTCAACTCTATGGTCAACTCATCTTTGACAAAGCAGGAAAGAATGTCCAATGGAACAAAGACAGTCTCTTCAACAAATGGTGTTGGGAAAATTGGATAGCCCCATGCAGAAGAATGAAACTGGACCATTTCCTTACACCACACACAAAAATAGACTCCAAATGGTTGAAAGACCTCAGTGTGAGACAGGAGTCCATCAAAATCCTAAAGGAGAACACAGGCAGCAACCTCTTTGACCTCAGCCGAAGCAACTTCTTCCTGGAAACATCGCCAAAGACAAGGGAAGCAAGGGCAAAAATGAACTATTGGGACTTCATCAAGATAAAAAGCTTTTGCAAAGCAAAGGAAATGGTCAACAAAACCAAAAGACAACCGACAGAATGGGAGAAGATATTTGCAAATGACATATCAGATAAAGGGCTAGTATCCAAAATCTATAAAGAACTCATCAAACTCAACACCCAAAGAACAAAGAATCCAATCAAGAAATGGGCAGAAGACATGAACAGACATTTTTCCAAAGAAGACATCCAAATGGCCAACAGACACATGAAAAAGTGCTCAATATCGCTCGGCATCAGGGAAATCCAAATCAAAACCTCAATGAGATACCACCTCACACCAGTCAGAATGGCTATAAGTTCTTTTTTTTAAGATTTTATTTATTTAAGAGCAACAGAGAGAGAGAGCAAGAGAAAGAGAGCAAGAGTGGGGGAGCAGGGGCAGAGGTAGAAGCAGGCTCCCCGCTGAGCAGGGAGTCCAGTGAGGGGTTCAATCCCCATGACCTGAGCTGAAGGTAGATGCTTAACTGACTGAGCCACCCAGGTGCCCTGAGCTTTATAAGTTCTTTATATATTTTGGATACTAGCCCTTTATCAAATATGTCATTTGCAAATATTTTCTCCCATTCCGTAGGTTGCCTTTTAGTTTTGTTGATTGTTTCCTTCACTGTGCAGAAGCTTCTTATTCTGATGTAGACCCAAAAGTTGATTTTTGCTTTTATTTCCCTTGCCTCTGAAGACATATCTAGAAAAAAAGTTCCTATAGCCGTTGTCAAAGAAGTTACTCTTTGTGTTCTCTTCTAGGATTTTTATGGTTTCAGGTCTCATAGTTAGGTCTTTAATCCATTTTGAATTTATTTTTGTGTATGGCGTAAGAAAGTAATCCAATTTCATTCTTTCACACATACCTGTCCAGTTTTCCCAACACCATTTGTTGAAGAGACTGTCTTTTTCCCATTGGATAGTCTTTCCCACTTTGTTGAAGATTAACTGACCATGTAGATGTGGGTTCATTTCTGGGCTTTTATTCTGTTCTGTTGATCTGTGTGTCTATTTTTGTACCATTACTATATTGTTTTGATTACCACAGTTCTGTAATATAACTTGAAGTCCAGAATTGTGATGCCTCCAGCTTTGCTTTGCTTTTTCAAGATAGCTTTGACTATTCAGTCTTTTGTGGTTCCATACAAATTTTAGCATTGTTTGTTCTGGTGTTATGAAAAATGCTGGTGGTATTTTGATAGGGATTGCATTAGATGTGTAGATTGCTTTGGGTAGTATAAACATTTTAACAATATTTGTTCTTTCAATCCATGAGCATGGAATGTCTTTCCATTTCTTTGTGCTGTCTTCAGCTTCTTTCATCAGTGTTTGGCAGTTGACCTCTCAGAAATAAATCACACTTGATCATGGTGAATGATTTTTTTTTAATGTATTGTTGGATTTGGCTTGCTAGTATTTTATTGAGTATTTTTGCATCCATGTTCATCAGGAATATTGGCCTATAGTTTTTTTAGTAGAGTCTCCATCTGATTTTGGTATCAGGGTAATTCTGGCCTCATAGAATGAATTTTGAAGTCTTCCTGCCTTTTCTATTTTTTTTTTTTAATAGTTTGAGAAGAGTAAGTTTATCTCTTTTTTTAACGTTTGGTAGAATTTACCTGTGAAGCCATTTGGTCCTGGACTTTCATTTTTGGGGAGTTTTTTGGTTACTGATTCAATTTCTTTGCTGGTTATAGGTCTCTTCAAGTTTCCATTTCTTCCTGTTTCAGTTTTGGTAGTTTGTATGTTTCTAGGAATTTATACATTTCTTCCAGGTTGTCCAATTTGTTGGCATGTAGTTTTTCACAATATTCTCTCATAATGGTTTGTATTTCTGTGGTGTTGCTTATTTCTCCTCTCTCATTTGTGATTTTATTTATTTGAATCCTTTCTCTCTTTTCCTGATAAGTCTCCCTAGAGGTTTATTAATTTTATTGATTTATTTTTCCTGAAGAACCCCTCCTGGTTTCATTGTTCTATTGGGCTTTTTTAGTTTCTGTATCACTTATTTCTGCTCTAATTTTTATTATTTCCATTCTTCTGCTGGTTTTGGATTTGGTTTATTGTTCTTTTTCTAGCTCCTTTAGGTGTAAAGTTAAGTTGTTTATTTGAGATTTTTCCTGCTTCTTGAGGTAAGTCTGTATTGCTATCAACTTCCCTCTTCGAACCACTTTTGCTGCATCCCAGAGGTTTTGGACTGTTATGTTTTCATTTTCATAATTTCTTCTCTAATTTAATTTCTTCTTAATTCCTTCTCTTATTTCCTGCTTGACCCATTCATTCTTTAATAGCATGTTATTTAACCTCCATGTATCTGTGGTCTTCCCAGTTTTGTGGGGAGAGGTTTTGTTTTATTTTTATTTATTTATTTTTTTGGTGCTTGACTTCTAGTTTCATAGCATTGTGGTCAGAAAATATGCATAGTATGATTTGATCTTCTTGAATTGGTTGAGGCTTATTTTGTGGGCTATCATGTGATCTGTTTTGGAGAATGTTCCATCTGCATTTGAAAAGAATGTGTATTCTGCTGTTTTAGGATGGAATGTTCTGAATATATCTGTTAAGTCATTCTGTTCCAGTGTTTCATTCAAAGGTTTTGTTTCTTGTTCATTTTCTGTTTATGTGATCTGTCCATTGATATAAGTGAGGTGTTAAAGTCCCCTACTGATATTGTATTATTATTGGTTAGATCCTGTATGTTTGTTTTTAACTGTTTTATGTATTTTGGTGCTTCCATGTTGGGTGCATAAATAGTTACAATTGTTATATCTTACTGTTGGATTGTCCCCTTTATGATTATATAGTGTCCTTCTTTGTCTCTTGTTACAGTCTTTATTTTAAAGTCTACTTTGTCTGATAGAAGTATTGCTACTCCAGCTTATATTTGACATCCATTTGCATTATAGATGTTTCTCCATACCCTCACTTTCAATCTGCAGGTGTCATTAGGTCTAAAATGAGTCTCTTTAAGCCAGCATACAGATGGGTCTTGTTTTTAATTCATTCTGTCACCCTATGTCTTTTGATTAGAGCATTTAGTCCATTTATATTCAAAGTAATCATTGATAGGTATGTAATTCTTGTCATTTTATTATGTTTTGTGGTTGTTTCTGAAGATTTTTTTTCTTATCCTTTCTTGTCTTTCTCTCTTTTATGGTTTGCTGATTTTCTTTGGTGATATATTTAGATTTCTTTGTCTTTATTCTTTGTACACTTATTAGTGGTTTTCAATATATGGTTATTATTAAGTTTGCATATAACCTCTTCTGCATATAACAGTTTACATTAAGTTGATGATCATTTAAGCTTGAACTCATTCTTTACCCCTCTCTTCCCCATGTTTTAGGTATATGCTGTCATATTTTAATCCTTTTATTCCAATAGCCTAACATAAATTTAATTAGAGCCACTGATGCTGGAGGTGGGGGACAGAAAAAACATTGAAATAAAATGATGGCCAGAATTTTCCAAATTTGAAGAAAATTATACATGGGCAAACTCAAGCAGTTCAAGAAACCACAACGAATTTAGAATACAGAAAATCACATAAAGGGACATCATAATTAAATACCTAAAAATCAAATAAAGGGAAAATATTAAAGACAGAGAAAAATGACACATATTGATTATAATAGACAAATATGTGATAGAACAAATCCTTTCTTGATAATAGAATGCTAATAAATATAGAATGGATTATGAATTAGAAAAGTACTATTTCAGAACTAATGTAGTAAATTACATTCTGGTAATAATTATTGATGGGTACTAAAACTATGGAATGGAGGGGTTATTGTGGAATAGTATATTACATAATCTCAAATACCCCCCTTATAAATGTATAAATGATAAAATGAAAAACGGTAACTAAGTGGTGAAGGAATCAGAAAATACCATAGTAAGTCTTACAGTGGGGAGGGCAGACTCTTAGAAGGATCCATCCTTCTGGTAGTCATGCCTACTATAAACTCATTTCGTTGAATATGGGCAGGACCTGCTACTTAAATTAATAGAATACAGCAAAGATAATGAGATGCCACTTGCAAGATAATACTAAGTAAGTTTGTAACCCATCTTGCTAGTAGCCTTTCTCCCTTGCTGGTTTTGATGAAGCAAGCTGCTATATTCTGAGCTGCCCTATTGAGAGGCCCATGGAATTGAGGGATGCATAGGCCAAAGGAACTAAGGCTGTCAGTCCTATGGCCTGCAAGGGTCCAAATTCTGCCTAGAATCATGTGAGATTTGAAGCAGATCCTTTTGTAGTTGAGCCTTGAAATGATACCACAGCCTCAACTGTGGTTGCCATCTTGGTTATGAAATAGAACACCCACATGAGCCACCCCCATTTCTCTGACCCAGTGAAACTGTCATACAGTAAAGTTGTGTATTCTTTAAACTGCTAATTTTGTGCCCCACTGTTAGGCAAAAATAGATAATTAATTCACCAAGCTATCAAAATTAACATCATCAATACAAGACAAACAGAAATTATATGCTACTGGGTATGGTATTCTGAAAAATATATAGCATCACTTATGTAGTGTCCCAGCCCATAATGCATACCTGAATCTATTTATAGGGAGACAGTAATACCCAAGTTGAGGAATATTCTATAAAATTACTGGTTATATTCTTTAATGACATGAAAGGAAGAAAACATAAGGAACTGCTCCAGGTTGAAGGAAATTAAATAGACATGATAGCTAAATACAATTTCTGATCCTAGACCAAATCTTATGCTAGAAAATAAATAGCTATAAAGCATATCACTGTGACAGTTGATGAAATTGGAATATGCAATGCAAAGTATGCTAAAGGTATATTGATGGTACATTTCTTGAATTTGATTACTGTATTATGGATTATGGCTAGGTGATTAAATAATTTGGTCTTAGGAAATGCATGCTGAAGTATTGTGGGTTTATAAAACTATTATATGATTTCTTATAGAGAAGGTAAAGCAAATGTGGGCAAGAGTTGAAAATTAATAAGTCTGAAAAAATTCAGTTATATATACAATTTTTGTAAATTTTATCTAAGTTTAAAATTATTTTAAAATAAAATGGTAGAAATAATGATAAACAGACGTTCAATTGTTCCTGAACACATTGTATTACACCAAGAAACCTAACAGAACTTAGAATTTCCCAGGATATAACCAAGGCACTGTCACATATTAAGCCCTATATATCATTAGTTAAAAATGCACAAACTCTTATTGCCTTTTAGCTTCTACTAGCTTGCAGAAATCTTGACATGTAGAGGTAGAAAAAAAATGTAGTTTTTCTCCATTCCTAGTTTAGAAAGTATCCTTATACATTTTATCAAATGCTAATTAAAATTCCATGCCACTGGTAAAAAGAACATGAACACGAAATTTAGCAAAGGTAGATAAATCACTAGGACACTGGGAATTGACTGTGGAGGAAAAGAACTTGAATATTGCAGCAAAACTAGGCCATCTATTCACTTCAACAGGAATCGATCGCTTATAATTTATCTGCAGGGCTTCCTGAGAAAGAGAGGGACAGCCACAGTATTATCATCATCATACAATTACTTACATGTTAATTGGTAATCAACTGTAATGATACACATAGCACTGAAAAATAGAGAAGGATCTAAATAGGATATGGAAAGAGGAAAATTTTAGTTATAGGGAAAACACAAACCATTTTCTCTCTGCAACTTCACTCTCTCTGATCCCCTGGCTGAAAAAAAAAATATAATTGGATTTTACCAAGTTACCATTGCTCCTCTCTGGTAATTACAGTGAAATAGTGAAATTTAAGTTTCAGAGCATATATACACTCTACATTATTTTCCTCTTCAATTTCCAAAATGTTATTTTATGACATAGCAACTTCAAAATCAAAAGAGTGTTTAAAAATTGTTGGATGGCTCAAGAGATTTGTAATAGGTTATACACTGCCTTTGATTTCTAGGTCATTACTTTAAATCCATTCTGCTTAATGACTATTGGCTGTTTAAAGTGAAATGAACTAGTGAGTTTAACAGAGTTCCATAGTCATTTGTATTATCTACTACCTTTTCCAAAAAGTTTGTGTATAAATAGAGTCTCTAGTCACCCCCATACCTCAGCAAGCAAGTTGAGAGATTAAAGTAAGAAATATGGGTTCAAGGGGCGCCTGGGTGACTCAGTTGTTAAGCATCTGCCTTCAGCTCAGGTCATGATCCAAGGGTCCTGGGATCAAGCCCCGCATCAGGCTCCCTGCTTGGTGGGGAGCCTGCTTCTTCCTCTCCCACTCCCCCTGTTTGTGTTCCCTCTCTTGCTGTGTCTTGCTCAGTCAAATAAATAAATAAATAAAATCTTAAAAAAAAAAAAGAAATATGGGTTCAAGATTAAAATGCAATCACTTTTTTGACTATATAATATCAACAACTAACTTGCCTTTTTTTATCCTTAATTTCTCCACTTTTTAAGTTTGTGCATAAATGTGCATGTATTTCATAAATAAATTATCTATTTCACTGAATTGTTCTATCAAGTAAATATTTTATGTGACCATAGCAACAAATACTTTTTGAGGGTCTCTCCTAAGGGACAAATACTATAGTTCACATTATTTCACTTTATTTTATGTAATGCTTATAACTCATTGTGAGGTAGTTATTATTTTTTTTAATAAATGGGAAAACCACCACAGAGACCTTATGCAGCTTCCCTAAAAAACATAGTTTGATTCTGAAAGTAAGTAATTAATCATTCATTTAATGATAATTAAACAGGTATTACTGGTCCAACTTAATTCTATCAAATATTGTCCAAGGCACTGGAGAAATGATGGTGAACAAAAGAGACAAAGACCAATCCCTCAAGAGCTACTTTTTGGAGGGCAAGCAGACAGTAAACAAACATGTCAATAATAACATTTCAAATATTAGTAATATTATAAAGAATATAAATATATTTAGTGAAGACAGAGTGAGGGGATATGTGTTGCATGGAATAATCCAAAAAAGACTCTAAGGAAGGTGACATTTAACCAGAGACCTGAATAATGACAAGGAATCATGTCCTTTGTCAATGTGCCAAGATTGATGTGCAAATTTATTATAATCCAATTTAACTCTATCCATATTCCTTTGCAGTCTTAATTGTCTCTTTCTTATCTTTCTCATGATTTTAAAAGACAAATGATTTAGCAAATTTGTAGAGATTACCAATCCAAAATTGGAGATTATTTCACAATTTTAAAAAATAGAGGGAAGAAAGAGAAGGATAGTTGAGGAAAATGAAAATAGCCTTACACAGTTTGTAATAAAATGACTCTGAAGTTTAATTTGGTCTATGCCACTTACCTGTCATGTGATTTGTGATTTGGCTAAATTCCCTCCTTCTCAACAACAACAACAACAAAGTTTTTGTACAACATACTCAGTTGCTTTGAGGATTAAATGAAATAACTTTTAAAAATATCTAGGGTATAGTAAATGCTTGAAATATGAGTATCTGGAATTTGGGGGAGTGAGTAGAAATTGAGAAATAATTCTCCTGTGGATATCTTTAGAAAAATCTTTAAAGATTGTGACTCCTTTTCTTTCTCTTACTTTAATGTAATATGCTAATGGAAGCCATTTTAGGAATTTAAAAATATGACAGTAATATGAAATAAATAGTAAGAAAACTGGTTCTTTGTGACTCCAGAATGTCTGTTGTAAGCAAACCTGTAAATACATCCATCTATTCATTCTCCACTCAAAGAGCTATTATTTATTCTCATGTAGTGTGCTACACATCAGAGAAATAAACTGGATGATATTCCCCTTCAAAAAAAATGTTAAATGAATGTGATTAAATACCATTTACAATGTACAGAAATCCATAATACACGTGACCTTTCTGTGCCACCCAGGGAGGGGTCCATACAGCATTGTTCTGCATTCCTGTTGTTAACTTTAAGTTACAACCTTCACAATGTCTGGAGTCCTTGATGTCCTGCAAATGAAGGAGGAGGATGTCCTCAAATTACTTGCAGCAGGAACCCACTTAGGTGGCATGAACCTTGACTTCCAAAAGGAATAGTACATCTACAAAAGAAGAAGTGGTGGTACCTGCATCATAAATCTAAAGACAACGTAGAAGAAGCTTCTGCTGGCAGCTCATACCATTGTTGCTGTTGGAAACCCAGCTGATGTCAGCGTCATGTCATCCAGGAATAGTGGCCAGGTGTGCTAAAGTTTGCTGCTGCTACTGGAGCCACTCCCATTGCTAGCTGCTTCACTTCTGGAACCTTCACTACCCAGAACCAGGCAGCCTTCTGAGAGCCGAGACTTCTGGTGGTTACTGATCCCAGGGCTGACCACCAGCCTCTCACAGGGGTGTTTTCTGTTAACATGCCTACCATCGCTCTGTGTAATACAGACTCTCTTCTGTGCTGTATGGACATTGCCATCCCTTGCAACAACAAGGGAGCTCATTCAATGGGTCTGATATTGATGCTGGCCTGAGAAGTTCGCTCGTGCCTGGCACCATTTCCCATGAACACCCATGGGAGGTCATGCCTGAGCTCTACTTCTATAGAGATCCTGAAGAGATTGAAAAGGAAGAGCAGCCCACTGCTGAAAATGTTGTGACCAAAGAGGAATTTCAGGATGAATGGACTACTCCAGCTCCTGAGTTCACTGCTACCTGAAAACAGGTCTGAAGGCATGCATGTAACCTCTGTGCCTATTCAGCAGTTGCCTACTGAAGACTGGAGTGCTCAGCCTGCCACTGAAGACTGGTCTGCAGCTCCCAGTGCTCTGGCCACTGAATGGGTGGGAACAACCACTGAGTGGTCTTAAGCTGCTCTTCCACAGAGGCAAACAAAATGGAAATAAGGTTGACAGAAAATAAACAGTTTCTTAAAAAAAAAAAGGAAAGAAAAAGAATAGACCTCAATTTCATTTCAGACTCTATCCAGTAAATAAAGAAATCTTCAAATTTTGAAATTAGAATTGTAAAGAAAACACTTTCCCCTCTTAGAACAAATTGGACAATTTGTATATAAGTATTGTAGAGTCCTGAGAAATAAGCATTGTTAGTCTATTAATGTTTCTATTGATGTTTCAAATTTAAGCAACAGTGAATAAGATTAGAGCTGAACCTGTAGCCAACCAAGGTTGTTATTTCTCAGCCTCACACTTTTTTGCAGCAATACATATAGCTTTCAAAATGTTAAACTTGTGTTAAGAATATACTAAGATTGATATTTAGTATAATATTAATGAGGCAATATTTTATTCTTTTATAAAGGAAAATAACATTAAATAAGATACTTTATGGAAATCTCTCCAAATAAGTGGTCAAGCCATTGCTGTTATTGATTCCTTATGAGGAAACATAATTGCATAAATGTAGATTTAAAAAAACTATAATAATCTTTTGGAAGGAAACCTAATGCTCATGACAGATCAAACCCCCAGAATATCCATGGGCAAGTTAATTGCTCAGTTGATGACAGGATTGATTAGGCAGAAAAACAATTTCTATGAAGCATAAAATTTGGGAAATGAACTGTTTAATTTAATGAGCAGAGTTGCTATTTAAATCATTCATTGCTTATCCCATTATTAGTTATACAAGTTCTAAGGTGAACCTTAACTCTTATCATTTATGATAACCTCAGAATATTAGGGTTAGATCTTTCCTTAAAAGCCTTGTTGAAGTATTTTCATGTAAGTATTCCATGGAGAAGACATGAAATATTAAAAATAATATTAATGAGTTTAATATACAATCACTCTTCTGAAAGAGCATTCCAATCATTCTTTAGAATGGAAGAACAAGCACTACTAAACTCATTATGCTTATGGAAAATTATGAGACAGTGAGTTTAAGCAGCTTGTTCAAAGTCACAAAATAAAATAATTTCTGACATACAATTAGAATTCAGTCCTTCAAAGCCCAGCCCAGAGACTTGTCTACTTAATCTGCACCCCCTGTAGTACATTACTGTAACCCTTAACTATTCTATTTATAACTGCTGTTCTCTTAAGGAGAGTCTTGTTATGCTATTATGTTGCATCAATAATATCCTTAAGTAGACCATACATATATTCTGTTTAAAATGGAGGATATTCTCCTTTTTCTCAGCATAGTCAGTCCTATCTTAAATAGGAGGTGAGTTATATATCTCAATTTTGTATGTGGAAAAGTAAAATTTATATATATATTTAAAATAAAAATATATATTTACATATATTTATATATATACAAAATAAAGTTTTTTTTTATAAACCAATAGTTGATTTATTTTTTATAAAGCCTAGTTATATATTGCTGAAGTGTAATGTGATATTAAACTCTAATATTCCTTAATATATCAGGGTTCTTTCCTGTTATTGTGGTTTTATTCTAACATTTGTTCATCTTCTGTAAATTTGAGATAAATTCAAATTTTCTCTTTTCTCAAATATTTCTCATTTTTGACACTTTAAAAAACTCAGGATGTTCGTTGTTAAAATATAATAGGCATTATTTGCCTTTTCTTAGAAGGACAATAGTCAGGCTTCATGGAAAAACTTAACAGGAAACTACTTTTTATATCTAAGTCATAGACTTAAATGTAAAATTATAGATAACATTTCTGTGCATCTTATTATACTACAAACAGCAATCAAGGCTATAATTACTGTCTTAAGTTTCATATGGAGAAATGTTAAATCCCTTACTGGCCCTTGTTTTCTATAAGACAGAGAGAATACGCTATGACTTATCTCAGGGCTGTCTTATACTTTCTGGGGTTTTTTCTGCTTTTCAACTAGGGCTATTTCTGGTTACAAAATTCATCAAAGATTAGATAATACTTCTTTACTGTTCCACCATTACTCTCTTTATGTCCAGTCATATTTAAGAGCCTTTTCCTTTAGTAACCCACTCGTACACATTGAAACTGTACAGTTTGTTTAGAGATGTTTTTCATTAAAAAAAAGTTTGGAAAAGGTGTGCAGTACAAAAATATTGAAATAGAAGAATATACATAAAAATGAAAAGCAACTGATCTCTCATCTTGTTCTGGCATGATCAGTGCACAATAACTTTGGAAAACTGTCAAAGCCAACTAAAACTGGCATCTGCGTACTCTGTATGCATTACATATGTGCAGCAAAAGACATACACAAGAATGCTAATTGAAGAATTTTCTGTAATAATTTCAAAATATAAACTACCCAAATGTTCTTCACTGGTAAAATGGATAATTAAATTGTGGTATATTTACATATTCATTCATTGGAATGCTGTACGATGACAAAAACAAATTGTTGCAACAAATAAAACATAAAAGAATAACTTTATAACTTTAAGTTATAACTTTTAGTGAAAGAAACCAGACATCAAAGTGAACATTTGGTATAAGTCCACTTAAATTAAGTTCAAGATTAGTCAAAACTACTCTATGATGGTAGAAATCAAAGAGTGGTTGACATTGGTATGATCCATCTTCAATACTTCTGGGATGCTGTTCATGTTCTGTATCTTGACCTAAATGGGGATTACATAGCTGTGGTCATTTTGAAACACATTATTTGAACTCTAAACTTTCTTTTACATGCCATACTTCAGTAAAGTTGTGGTCCCCTCTAAAATGCAGCAATTCAATTTGGCCATCTAATTTTGTTTGGAGTTTAAGTTTGTTCTTGTTTTTAAAATTTTTTTTTAGAGTGTAAGAAAAAGGAACAAAATAAACAACTTTAGATAAAATTAAATTCTCTGGTTTGTTAATTGGTTGAAGATGTCAAATATGGCCTGGGATTCGAAATGCTGAATTGGAATATCACCTCACTCCTTAGTCAAGGGTAAAACCTGCTAACAACACCACCCTTCAAAGGGGCAATAAAAAGCTCCTGATGATGAGAATTTGAGGGGTTCAGATCTGAGTAGTTTTAAGCTCTGTAGTCAACCAAATGATATTGGTTGGAGTCTAACATAAACACTACTAGAAAAGAACAGAAATTCACATCACATAATATATCTTTGATCTGATCTGGTTATTACTGAGAGCTTCCTCAAGGCAAAAACTTCGCTAGTACCTATTGGTAATCACAGCTTACAGCTGTGTATTCACAGAATTCACAGAATACCAGCAATAATGGCTGCCTAAGAATACCAGAAAAAAATAGAACTATTGCTTACTACAGAATACAAGAAAACAGACCTCAGAAGGTTAGCAATAGGGAGTGCTTTGTGAAGGCCTAATTCTGGTTCCAGTAGTTTACCTGTTCTGTTTTCACTATCCCTGCTTTCCTACCTGGGAAAGTCCTGGTCTTTGATAGCATATGTCATGTTTGATTGCCTTACATTCACTATTCTTAGGTTGTGAGTGAGCTGTAACTTCAGTTTGAAGTATCCTCCTAACCTATAAAGTATGGTAACATCATACTTAAAAGTTCTAATAAATGATCTAGTAAATTAATTTTGTGGAATTCCTGTTGCCTTAGGTTTCTTATTTCCTTTTTCTTGGCCTTTCTGGGAAGGACTGAAAATGCAATGAGCCTTTTTTTTTTTTTTTTTTTGTAAAAGCATATTAAAATTCTAAGTAACGGTCTGTATAATAAGTATCTAACATAAAGCCAACTGTGTATCTGGACATTGAAAATTTTTAAGTAACTCCATCCCACAGAATCCATTTACCTAATCTGTTGGCACTTTATTTCCTTAGTGGGGCAGAAATGACCTCAATGAGAACTTATTCCTCTTTATAGTCTCTCATCTTTCCTAGGACTCTGTCAATAAAAATCAAATGATCAAGATTTCTCTTTCTTTTCAGTGTTTGAGGAATCATCATCTTCCATTTTACCCCCTCCCAGCAATGGTGCTATGTCTTTGGCTGGTTCTCTTTAATTACATATCCACGAAAACACAGATTACAAACAATTACTTATCTAGCCTGTTTCTGACCAGGGCACCATCCTCACTCACACTGTCTTTTTCAAGTCATCAGGAAAAGAAGTCAATTTATTTGTCCATAATTCTTTTCTGTACCTCTTTCCATTCTCTTGTGTATGGGAAGACAGAAAAATCCCTTTCATCCTTACTGAATCTTTCAGTGCCTTCCCTGTCCCTCAGTCCTCCACTTCTTTCCTTAGTACTTCACTGTAGAAAAGATGCCATATCATTTACTAAAGAAGTACCATTAACTGTATGTCACACCTTAATTTTTACTTACATTCAACATATGATCTGATGATTAAAACCTATCAGCAGTAAATTTTGACTAAAAGTTAGGTATTTCACCATCTAAGTGAAATAGTAGAATTATATTCATAATGCATAGACTAAGACATCTATTTTTATATTTTACCCTAATATCAATTAAAATGATTTGTTATTAAGGCAAATATTAATGAAGAAGGAAGACAGAATAACATTCTTATCTGTTTAACATGGAAAATGGATAAGCAGTATTTTCTCTTCTAAGGATGTTATAGCTTATGGACTTGTTACCTTTATTGAGCTAAAAATGTATCATTCCTATTTTACATTCTATAACAAATTGCTTTACAGAACTTACATATTTGCATATTTTCTTGATATTAATTATATAAATTACACAATAGACATAGGTAAAGGCCATTCAGTGCCTCACAAACTACTATCATTTCAGTACCTTCATAATTTGGACCTAATGTGTCACTAGCAGCCCACAGTTAAAGACACAATGTGTTTTCAAATGGTAATCATGCAACAGGACTGCTGCTTAATTGAGAAAAATGTCAGCTTCCTCGTTTTCAGGCAGTGTGATTTTAGCAAGAGGCCTTCAAGCATCAGTCAGACTCAGATACTTGTCTGTGTCTGTCCAGGACTCTAAATTGGGAGGCAATGATGAGAGAGGCAGAAAGAATGGATTCAGGAGGATGCAGCAGTGGTGGCCACCACATCCAGTTTCCAGGAAAAGCAGTGACAATGGAGCAACCTGTGGTTTTAGTCTCCCCTGGTGGCACTGGTTTCCTCAGTGGACTGGTTTTATGGCATGACTTTTGCATCCCTGTACTATGCCCCTTTTCTGAGCTTGCCCTTCCATATCTCCATCAATTGAGTGATTTTCTAAATGTCCTATTAATAAATTCCTTCTTTACATGAAGAAAGAATGATTTTAATGCTTTGCAAATAAAAATGCTTATTCAGTTGTCAACCACAGCCCTCATATATCCATGGCTGATTAGACTAGAAAATCTAAGCCTGAGATGAATGCCTCAGAGCAGTAGAAAATAGTTATTCTGAAAGCCCAAAAATTAACCAGGAGAAGATTAAAACTCTCAGCATCTATGTGTCCAAATTCATCTATAAGAAAGCTATAATATTTATGGATATTTCTATTAAACCATTTTCAAATCTATTTTAACAAACTAGAAATATACTCCACCAATAAAGCCCATGAGGGTAAAAATAGAAAAAAAAAGTATTGAGACAAAGACAGAAATTCTATTATTCTTGACCTGAAATAAGATCTCATGTCCCTTGACAACTAGCCTGGTGTTTTCCTACTAAAGTGCACTGCCTTCCGGCTATTTTAGGGGAGAAAATGTTCTACTTAAATTATTGGTCTGGTGAATACTTTGGGAAGTGATCTCTGATCTCTTTTTCTGAAATCATAGGTATTTCTAAGTCTTCAGGGAGAAGACTTGAAATACTGAACACTGTCTTAGAGAACAGATTTTTTTTTCTGTGTAAAAGTGATTGCAACAAAGAGAATGTGAGAAATGAAGGATTCAGAGGAGGAAGGGCAACTACAAAAGATAGGTCCACATTGGCCATAAATTATTAAAATTTTAAGGTGAGGGGCATTACCTTATGGGCTTTGACAACATTTGTTTTTTGGTTTTGATTTTGGTTTTGGTTTTAATTCTCTATGTATTTCTCTACTTCAGGAGCTAAAAATTTTGCAAAAAAATCCTTTCATTTTAACCACCCGTAATACTTAAATATTTACTGAAGTGTTTAAAAATAGAATAACCCATATTTAAGATCCTACCAATCCTATAGAGCAAAGGGTAATAAATTTATATCCATAAAACCTATACCTTGAATTTATCTGGGGAACTAATTAAACAATTTAAGTAAACTTTATTAGACCCTACCACATTCCTCTATAATAACTTAAATTACAAAATTGAATAGCTGGACTCTTCTTTGAAAAGCTGTATTGTCTTTTTAAGAAGTTTACTGAATAGTTGATTTGTTTTCCTTAAGAAACAGCAATAACCTAGGGCACTTGGGTGGCTCAGTTGGTTAAGCGGCTGCCTTTGGCTCCCATCATGATCCCGGGATCCTGGGATTGAACCCCACGCTGGGCTCTCTGCTCAATGGGGAGTCTGCTTCTCCCTCTCACTCTCCTTCGGTGCTCTCTCTCTCTCTCTCTCTCTCAAATAAATAAATAAAATCTTTAAAAAAAAAAAAGAACAGCAAAACCCAAAACAAGCACTTAAAATCATTTGCCTATTAATTTCCACCATTTCCCAAAGTGCTGAGAAATCACTAAAAGATTTGAAATGTGACTTTTTCAGGATTGCAAAAAGAAGAAAAATATTTATTTGAATATGTAAAATCAAAATGACATAGTCCTCTTAAGAAGACAGAGATCCAAATAAATTAATCTAACTCTTCCCACCAAAAGCAAGGTGGGACATTTAGACAATGTTTTATAAAGGGGGCCCAGAAAAGTGTATCTAAACATTTATTTAGTTCTGTAACCCAATTGACAGTTTAATAATAGTACTTGAAGATGATTTTCTAATAAATAAATAAATAAATAAATAAATAAATAAATATGTCATATATAATTTCATAATGTATTATGTATATAGATATATATGTTTTGCTAGACTTTTTCTACTAAGCAGAACTTCCTAGTCCCTGAGCTTGATGGAAATTGAATCTATGATTTGGATTGATAGTAAACCCTACAAAAACATTTTCTGTTCTTAATATCCTCTATTAAAAAAAACATGTTAGTAATGTGTAAGGAGCAGATAGTAGGTTAACAGAGGGTACTTGCCAATTTTCTGCTTTTCTTTGTTTTATTTTTACATGAACATCTGGGTGTTTCCTTTTTTCAAGTTTTGCCTCCTGTAGAGGGTGAGATTGGGACTGTCTTAGAATCCTGTTGTTAAGGAACAGGACTAACTGTGGTAGTTACAATTTGAGGAAGAAAGATTTGGGATGTGTCACATAAAGTAAGTTTGTGAGCAATAATAAGACATTTTGTTGCAGTGTTCAACAGCGATTTTTTATTAAAAAAGATGATTTTGACTTGGTCTCTATTTACCTTTATATTTCCCTGACTAGACATTACACACACACACACACACACACACACACGCACGCATGCATGCATGCATGCACACACACACTATGCTATAGCATGTAAGATTGTATTCAGTTCCTCTAACATCTAAAGTTTTCTCTTTCTTCCAGGCATTCAGGCATGTTATTTCCTGTGTTTATGTATTTTTTATGACTTATTCCATCTGGTTAATTGCAATTCATACTTCAGGCTTCAACTTAGATGTCATTTCCACTAGGAAACTTCCATAACTGCCAAGATTTCCCCAACCCCACCCCAGTAGTTTCAGTTAAATGCTTTTTCTATGTGCTCCCTGTATTATCTATATCAGGTGCATTTATTGACAGCATTAAACTTACCTGTGTACTTACTTGTATCTCTGTATAAATTGTAATTGCTTGGGAACTGTGGAAGTCATGTCTGCTCAGTCTTTTCAATATCTAGCATGCCTGGCATGTAGAACATCCTCAGTAAATAATTGCTGTGGTCAGTCTTTAAAGTGGTCCTTATGTCAATGGTCAAAAATAAATCATGGTGGATGACAGACAATTACTGAAGTGTCACTCCTGAACTAGGAAAAGTGAAAGGAACAACGTATAGTATTATGTTTTAGGAAGAGTACACTTGGGGTAAAGAGGACAAGTTATGAATCCACAGGGTTGAGGAAGATGATTATGTTGTTCTGTGTTCATGCAGTGTTATGAATTAGAAAATTAAAATTATCATGGGTCTCAGCCTTGGGATTCGAAAATAAGCTGAGACCTGAAGATATATCTCAGATTTGAGAAGGAAAATGTTAATAAAGCAGCATTAGTTGAGTACCAAGTTATTAAATAAGATGAGCATTTACTCACTCACCTGATTTAATAACCTCACTGTAACCAAGAGAAGGCTCAATGAAGGAAGAAACTCACCAGAACCCTCACAGTTCCACAGTTCAAACTGAGTTCATCTAAATCAATAATATTGATTCCATTTTGTTCCTAAGACAGCAATATGATATGATGAATTCGTCATGGTAGACCATATATATGGAAAGATAATTAATAGACTTTTAATTATCTTAATAAATTATTTTCCTTAAATATTTCTACTTTTTATTGTGTGCTCCTTACAGCTGATCAATTAATATTATCCTCAACTGTTTTCTCCAAACTTCCAACAACATTGAAACCAGTTCAGGTATTTATGAGAAGTAATGAAGTTTGAGGTACATTGCTTATCAAGCATTTGCCCTCTAAAGAAAGACTATCTCTTGTTTCTTCTTCTCTTTTAAAATTTCTTATTTATTTATTTTTAAGACATGGGGCAAAGGGAGAGGGAGAGAGAGAATCCCAAGCAGGCTCCACGACCAGCACGGAGCCCAATGTGGGGCTCAATCTAACCACCTGTGGTCATGACTGGTGCCGAAATCAAGAGTTGGACACTTCATCGACAGAGCCACCCAGGTGTCCCTTCTCTTTTAAAATTTCTATCAGGTTCTCACTTTAAAATCTAGCTTCTGGGTTTAAACTACATTAATATTTTCATAAATGATCAAGGCCAGTGTGACCTTATAAAAAAACAGATACATCTTGAAATAAAGCTATATGACAGAGAGAACACTCCCTCTAATAATTGCTTACTTCCTTGTGTCCTTCTCAATGCTATTTTTTATCAATCACCTAGTAGAATCAGTTTCTCACCTGTATATCTTCCTCCTTTGTCTTTCACTTTTGTCTCTAACAAATATAGAATATGACTGAGCTGACACCAGTGCCTTATTGTGTTCAAAAATATCTCAGGCCATCACAACCACAATAGTTGAGACATTTTAAATTTTACTAATATTAAACAAATGGTTGAAGATGTATTTCTCTGATACTAGAACATGATCATCTCACCTAATAAAAATCTTCAAAATTCTCTAAGACACAGAAAGGAAAGTGAGGGGCGCCTGGGTGGCTCAGTTGGTTAAGCGACTGCCTTCGGCTCAGGTCATGATCCTGGAGTCCCGGGATCGAGTCCTGCATCGGGCTCCCTGCTCGGCAGGGAGTCTGCTTCTCCCTCTGACCCTCCTCCCTCTCATGCTCTCTGTATCTCATTCTCTCTGTCTCAAATAAATAAATAAAATCTTTAAAAAAAAAAGAAAAGAAAAGTGAGATATAGCTGTCTTTTGTCTTCCTTGATTCTTGGAAATTTAAGGTATGATCTGGGGAAATGAAAATCTTTAAAAAAAAATTTAAGTGACTGAACTTACATTCTCATAGTCAGCTTTGTATGTTTCTATGCTTATGACTGTTTGCAAACTGATGGTTCTCACCTACCAATGGAAACCCCCTTTTTAGTTGTTTTTCATAGAAAGCTGATAAGGCTTTTGATGGCAGTTGTTCAATAATTTTGCTGAAGATTGAGGTATGGAGGAAAATTATCACATACAATTAATTTGTGTCTTTGAATGTAAAACAGATCTTTTAAAAACAGTATGATTTTTTTGAAAAAACTGGCTGCTAATCTCTATCATTTTACTTATAATTTCTGATGAGGCCTTAGTTCTGCCATTTTGCTGTCATTTTTCTATATATCTTTTTTTAAATATTTTTATTTATTTATTTGAGAGAGTGAGCGAGAGAGAGAGAGAGAGAGCAAGCACATGAGCAGGGACAGAGGGAGAGGGAGAGGCAGGCTCCCCTGCTGAACAGGGAGCCTGATGTGGGGCTCAATCTCAGGTCCCCAGGATCATGACCTGAGCTGAAGGCAGACACTTAACTGACTGAGCCACCCAAGTGCCCCATTTTTCTATATAACTTATGTATTTTTGTTCATTTCTTCCATTGCTCCCTTACTTTGTATTAAATAGATTTTTTAATGTACCATTTTAATTCTCTTATTTTATTATATATTTTTGAGATTTTTTTTTTTTTTTTGCTTAGTCATTTCCCTAGGGAGTAAAATTACCATCTTAATTTATGATAATCTAGTTAGGATTAATACTGACCTAACTTCAGTAGTATATAAAATCTTTGCTCCTGTATAGCTCCATATTCCACCTTCCTTTATGCTATTATGGTCACAAATTACACCTTTATACATTGTGTGTCCATCAATGTAGATTTGTAATTATTGCTTCATGCTGTTGTCTTTTAAATCAGATTGGAAAAAATTTATACACAAAAAATTATTTGTATTATATTTTATATTTACCTATTATCTATTTACTGTTTTACCTTTATTAGTGTTCTTTATTTTTTCATGTGGATTCAAAGTACTGTCTAGTATATTTTTAGAAAGTTTTGGACAATGAGAGAGCAAGAGAGCACACATGAGCAGGGGGAGGAGCAGAAGAGGAGGAACAAGCAGACTCCATGCTGAGCATGGAGCCTGATATGGGGCTCGATCTTACGAGTCTGAGATCATGACCTGACCCAAAATCAAGAGTTGGAAGCTTAACCGACTGAGCCACCCAGGCACCTCTGTTTAATATATATATATTTAAAGATTTTATTTATTCATTTTAGAGAGAGAGAGAGTGCATGAGTAGGGAGGGCAGAAGGAGAAGGAGAAAGAATCTTAAGCAGGCTCCTCACTGAGCACAGATCTGACCTGGGGCGCGATCCCACAACAGCAAGATCATGACCTGAGCCAAAACCAAGAGTCAGACGCTTAACTGACTGAGCTACCCAGGTGCCCTTGTCTAACTTTTTTTTATTTCATCCTGAAGGACTCCTTTTATTGTTTCTTGCAGGACAGGTATGACAGCAGTGAACTCTCTCAGTTTTTGCTTATTTAGGAATGTCTTGATATCGCCTTCATTTTTGAAGGAGAGTTTTGCCAGATATAGAATCCTTGTTTGTTAATCTTTTTCTCTCAGCATTCTGCATATGTCATCCCACCTCCTCTGTCCTCCAGATGATTAGAGGTTTATGATGACAAATTAGCTGTTAATATTATTAAGAATAATTTGTAGGTGTGAGATGAGGAGTCACTTATCTCTACTTTCAAGATTCTCTCTTTGCCTTTAGGGTTTTTTAAAATTTTTTTATTTAAATTCAGTTTAGTTAACATATACTATATTATTAGTTTCAGCAGTAGAATTTAGTGATTCATCAGTTGCGTATAACACCCAGTGCTCATTACATCAAGTGCCCTCCTTAATGCCCATCACCCAGGTACCCCATCACTCCACTCACCTCCCCTCCAGCAACCCTCAGTTTATTTCCTATAGTTAAGAGTTTCTTATGGTTTGCCTCCCTCTCCATTTTCATCTTATTTTATTTTTTCTTCCCTTTCCCTATGTTCATCTGTTTTATATCTTAAATTCCACATATGAGTGAAATCATATGGTATTTGTCTTTCTCTGACTTATTTAGCTTAGCATAATACCCTCTAGTGCCATCCACATCATTGCAAATGGCAAAATTTCATTCTTTTTGATGGCTGAGTAATATTCCATTGTATGTATATGCCACATCTTCTTTATCCATTCATCTGTCGATGGACCTCTAGGCTCTTTCCATATTTTAGTGATTGTGGACATTGCTGCTGTTAATATAGGGGTGCATGTGCCCCTTTGAATCACAGAGCTGGAAAAACAATCTTAAAATTTGTGTGAAACCAGAAAAGACCCCCAATAGCCAAAGTAATGTTGAAAAAGAAAACCAAACCTGGAGGCATCACAGTTCTGGACTTCAAGTTGTATTAATTACAGAGCTGTAATCATGAAGACAGTATGGTACTGGCACAAAAACAGACCACATAGATCAATGGAACAGAAGAGAGAATCCAGAAGTGGACCCACAACTCTATGGTCAACTAATCTTTGACAAAGCAGGAAGGAATATCTATGGAAAAAAAGACAGTATCTTTGCCTTTAGTTTTTAACCATTTGCTTATGATATGTCTAAGTGTGGATCTCTTTGGATTGTCTTATTCAAGCACCTGGATGTGTAGATGACTGTATCTTCAAATTTGTGAAGTTTTCAGGCATTACTTCTTTTTTTTTTTTTTTTAATTTTTTTTTTATTCTTATGTTAATCCCCATACATTACATCATTAGTTTTAGATGAAGTGTTCCATGATTCATTGTTTGTGCATAACACCCAGTGCTCCATGCAGAACGTGCCCTCCTCAGTACCCACCACCAGGCTAACCCATCCTCCCACCCCCCTCCCCTCTAGAACCCTGTTTGTTTTTCAGAGTCCATCGTCTCTCATGGTTCGTCTACCCCTCCGATTTCCCCCGCTTCATTCTTCCCCTCCTGCTATCAGGCATTACTTCTTAAAATAGTCTTTCCTTTTCTCTTTCTCCTCTCCATTTGAAGCTCCTATTATGAATATGATGGGATACTTGATAGTGTCCCACAGATCTTTGAGGTTCTATTCAGTTTTCTTTATTGCTTTTCCCTGCTCCTCAGACTGGATAATCACAGTTGATCAGTTTTCAAGTTCACTGATTCTTTCTTTTGTTTTAAAGATTTCTGTGCTTCTCTAGTTAATATTTCATCCTAGTTATTATACTTTCCAGCTCTGGAATTTCTCTTTTTATAGATTATATCTCTTTGTTGATATTCTCTATTTGATAAGACATCATTTATATATTTTCTTACTTCTTTGAACATATTTATGATAGCTCATTTAAAGTTTTTGTTTAATAAATTCAATTTGTGGGTTTCCACAGAGACAGTTTCAATTGATTCTCTTTTTCCTCATGTATATGGGCCATACTGGGTTGTTTCTTTGAATGCCTTATACAACTTTTTAAAAAATATTTATTATGAGAGAGAGAGAGAGCACAAGAGAGGTGAAGGGGAGAAGCAGACTCCCTGCTGAGTGGGGAGACACGGGGCTCGATCCCAGGACTCCAGGATCATGACCTGAGTCAAAGGCAGATGCCTAACCAACTGAGCCATCCAGGCACCCCTGCCTTATACAACTTTTTGAGGGACAAAATAAATAAAGTAGTACTGGATTATAAAATAAATATATATTAATATACATGAGCACATACTGACATTTATAGCTCTAAATGCTTATATTAAAAAAGGATTTCAGGGGCACCTGTGTGGCTCAGCTGGTTAAGCGTCTGCCTTTGGCTCAGGTCATGATCCCAAGGTCCTGGGATTGAGTCCTGCATTGGGCTCCCTGCTCGGAGGGGAGCCTGCTTCTCCCCCTCCCTCTGCCACTCCCCTTGCTTGTGCTCTCTCACTCTCTTGCTCTCTCAAATAAATAAATAAATAAAATCTTTAATAAAACAGAAGGATTTCAAATCAATAACCTAACTTTTCACTCTTGGAAATTAGAAAATGAAGAGCAAACTGAATCCAAAACAAGTAGAGAAAAGGAAATTATACATATGAAAGATAAGTGAAAAAGAGTATAGAAAAGAAGAGAAGATGAACAAAATCTGAGTTGAATTTATAGATCCATTTGAGGAGACTTGATATCTTAGTATCCTCTGCAATCCATAAACTGATTATATGCTTCCATTTGCTTAGGTCTTCTGTGACTCATATGTATTTTGTAGTTTAACATCGTAAATTGTACATATTTTGTTGGATTTATACCTAGGTCTTTCATGTCTTTTAGGGATACAGTAAATCATGTTTTAATTTTTTTTCAATTACTAATTTTTCATTAGTAATATAAAAAGTTACTTTTGTATATTAACCTTGTATCCTACTAACTTGATAAACTTAGTCATTCTAGTAGTGTTATTGCATACTTTTTGAGATTTTTCTCTGTAGAACACACTGTCATGATGAATAGAGATAGTTTTAGTAAAAGTACTGCTGAAGCGAGCACTGAATAGAGATAGTTTGTCTTGATATTATGATGGGAACAATTTTTCTCTGCACCCTAGGGTGACAGTAGAATCCTTCTTTGCTTTTGATATGCTATTTATTTTTCTAAGTTTATTAGAATCCATTACAAGACTAGGATAATTTACTCTTACTATATCTATTAACTATTCAAAATGAAAACCATAAGGGATTATTACAGGTTCCATGTAGTTCTGTGCCCCATTTCACAAAGTATTAATGGTAATTAATATTAATTTATGTCCCTTTCAATTTCCTTCCCCAAGAAGTTAACTCAAGAATACACAAAAAGGTAGTCACTGAAAAGAAAAGCTCTCTTGAAGAGAATTTTAGTAAGATGTGTGTTCCTAGAAACAGGAGATTTGAAGATAGTGGTAATTTCTGCTGACAATGAATGAGAAGGGCTCTATAACTAAAACAGTGACCTTAGAAAAAGGAAAAGATAGATCCAAATGAAGGAAATTTCAGTGCCTGGGTTGTAAGAAGATGTTAACTTAAAGCAACGTATGTGTGAGGTTGAATTAGAATAAAGGGGGAATAGAGATCTATAATCACTTCTTAATTCTGTGTCCTTTACACAGTAAATTTGAATGCAATTTTGCTTTCTTTAGTCAGTAAGATGTGCAGTCTCCCAACACTGAAGATATCTCTTTTACAGGGTTAGTAATGTGTAGGGAAAGTCATGTGTGTGTGTGTGTGTGTGTGTGTGTGTGTGTGTGTGATGAAAACCTGGTTAATAAGGAAAACTTAATATAAGAACAGGGCCAGCTACCTGGGCATGCAACCTGTATAGTCACTCAGGGCCCTGTGATCAGTAATGCTTTTTTTGTACTTTTTGAAATTATTAATAATTTTTGACTGAAGGAATCCTGCATTTTCATTTTATCCTGGGCCCCATGAATTATCTAGCTGATCTTTTACAGGGGATTTGAAGAGATATCAGTTTATACCTCTGAATACTAAATCAGTTTCTTTGGCTTTTATCAACCAGAGGACTTGGTGAAAAGCTCTGAGCTGTGTCTGATGATTTTGTATGCAATGACAGAAAGAAAAGGTGTGTTGAGGGGAAGTAGAGAATTGCTATATAGTCATAGATAACTATATTTTTTTCACATTAGGTTTCAGATATTCTGCACACAATTAAACTTACCTATATTTAACTTTAGAGACCACCTTTCTTCTTTATCCTTTATCTTCCTGCTTCCTCTGCCATCATTTCATGCAATAAACATTTGCTCTAGGCATTTAAAAGTAGTCATTTTCTGAACTATATGCCTGCATGTTCTTTCACTGAACACCAACATACAGCATCAAATGGCCTGATGGAGAATATACCAGCTGATTATCAAGTTGATTCCATTTGAGATTTTACTCCTGTTAATAATCTACTTTCCTGAGGATCAGAAATTCAAGAACTGTTCTTCAGTCACTATCTACACATGTGACATTCACCATGTCACTTCCGAGTTCTCTAACCTTCAATTTTCTGAGGCCCTGATACTCTAAGGTACTTGAGAGGTTGAAATAAGCTTCCAGAAATGTCTTCAACAACTGTGAAGTTTTTATCAACCATGGAACTCTATTAATTAGCTGGCATTATAGATTAAAGCAAGTCAAATCAAGGCTATTGAGAAGAGTCAGGGAGGGAGCAATCCTCAGATTACAGTGGAAGGAGCAGTGACTCTGGTGTCAGGTTAGCTATTTAAATCTTTTCCCATCACCACTGCTACAGGGTACCTCCATTTATTGTCTATAAAACGGGGAGATGCATAAATGAAACACCTGTATTAAAAACATTAATCCCCTTAACCTTACTAAGATTTTATGTATTTGCATAGTCATCGTCAGCTACTATACCTCAATATTATTTGCCACCCCTTTCACTCTTCCTATGCTTCATTTATTATTTTCTTTTTCTTTTGCATTAAACAATTTTTCATGTTATTGCTCCATCTCCTCTAATGTAAGCTACCCTAAATAACTTCTGGAAAAATTTGGTGCAACAGAAATAAAGTGAATTAGTCAGATAAGAGGCCATCAATTTCATGTATGATACAAAATACAATTTTGATATCCACAACCGGCCTTTCTTTAGAATGAACAATTTTCAAAATTTACAGTGTTGAAATTTAGCATCTAATAATTTCAACAAGGTAAAGTGATATTAAATGCATAGAAGCACCATCATTTAATGTATGCTTATATTTAAACAGAAAGCCCCAAAGAATGCATACATTAAATCTTTTGAGAAAAAAATAGTTTTGTTCAGATATGTTTAACATCCTAAAATATCCATGTAGTTATCTCTAACATATAATTCTTCTTAATCTAAATTGCCTTGGAATATGTTTTTGAAACAAAGATACAGTTATGGGACTGAAATAAAACCCTAACAAGATTGTTCAATCATACTCCATAACATAGCTCATTTTTTTAAAAGCTGCATACTCTTGTTTAACTTCCAAATAAAATCACAGTTTGATTCCTTAACTTCATTCCTGTAGCTAATATTTCCTCAGAGACAAATATCTACTATTCCCTAAGCTAATCTGCTCTGCTTCCGACAAATTATCTGATCTCAGATGTCCCTTAGGAAACATAAATATCATTTTAAATATGTTTTCAAATACCACTTAGCAATTTATCAAAAAAATATCTGGAGTGACATCAGGGATTCAATTGTCTTCCTCTTAGTCTTTATTTAACATAATTAAAATAAAAAGCAATGAAATAAAAGTGAAAAAACACCAGTATTTAGCCCTGATATTTCATCAATTAACTTAATCTGATGAAGTTTTCTAACTACTTATAAAATATGGGTTTTACTAATGAGCCTTCAACTTATGGCCTCTATTAAAAGACACCATTATTTTGGGCGATACCCCCAAAATGTTGGGTGTTAAAATTCTATTATTTATGGAAACTTATGAAAGGCCAAGGTAACATCACTACTACTTTTACAAACTGCAAAGCTGTACACTTGTGTGATTACAGAACACACACACACACACACACATTTTACCAGCTCTTCATGAATACCATATAAAAAAAGCATAGTACCAAAATGTAATATTCCCCTAGTTATATTTCATTCCTTTCTGTGATTTGTAGGCATTCCCCTTCTGACAGGATTGCCAAGGCCTGTCACACATATTTCAGTAGCTAACGTGGTCAGTTGCTAAGGAAACCTCTTTCTACACTGAGCAACATACTCCATTAATTGACAAGAGACCTAATGAATCAAGAAAGATGGAATACATAGTAAAGAAGACTTATTTCCTCAATGATCACTGCTTGATGAGATAACCAATCAGATTTTAAATTCAACTCCAAAGGCCTCATTTTTACTTTCTTCTTACTTGACAGTGTATAATTTGTCTCCATTAATGGCCCTCTTCATTTTGAAGGTCCTCTTCCCTTAGATTTCACAATTGAACTCTGTTCTAATTCTGCATATCTCCTTCTGAAAACTCTTCCTTAGTCCCATTCATGGATCAGCTCAGCATCCTCAGAATGGATATACTTATTATATATACATATATATATATGTATACACACACACACACACACACACATACTCTGAGGATATTATATTATATATATATATAATCTTCTGAGTTCTGGCCTCAGTCTCTAATCCTCTCAACTATTATATATTCTTCAGTCCTAAATCTATCTGTAGCACCACACTCACTACTCACTGAGGAGGGATTGCCTAATTGGAAACTGATCCAATAGGTAGAACAAATAGCCATCATCTTCCCTGCACTCTCCATCCCCTGCAATCTGATTCTTCCCCTGTGCAGTCTGGCCACTTGTTACAATAGTATGTATTAAATCCTGTTAATCAATATCAACGTTTTAGACACATCCCTCTTAGTAATTTGTCATCAAGCCAATCCAATATTATTTTGCAAACATTGTGTCACATGTTTCTCTTGTCCATTTTCTACCTTTATTCAGCATTTATTTTTGTTGACACACATTGCCTCCTTGAGCTATGTCTGGTTCCAGCTTCTTTCCAAACTTTATCTCCACCAGCAAATTATTCCCCAAACTAAGTTAGAGGTATCTTTATCAGATTTGAAATTCTAATAATTTTTTCTATGATTTAAACTCAATACACACACATTCAAATGGCATTTAATGGTTCCTGATTCTTTAAAATGATATCTATGGCTATTTATATGTAACTCAATTGCTCTCAATTCTAGATGCACAGGACATTTTAATACAACTTTCTCAATAATTAACAAGACAAGTAGAAAAAAAATTAGTAAGGATACAAATTATATTAAAAATACTCTGAAACAAATTACCTTAGTTAATATTTATAGACTAATATACCTAAGAGCTGCCAAATACACATTTTTAAGTGCACACAGAAATTACACCAAGAAAGAATTTTTTTAATTGCAATATTATATAGTATAACTTTGCAAAGACATTTAATTGGAAATCAATAGCAAACATATATCTGGAAATACCCCATTTGGAAGTTAAAACACAATAAATATCTGCTGAATCAAAAAAGAAACCACAAAGAAATTGAAAAATACCTTCAATTGATTGTATAAACACAACATATCAAATTATATGACAATGGAAATACTGCATTTATGATTTTGTGGGATTCAGATAAAGCACAGCTTAGTGTGGAAATTATAGCTTTAAAGCTATATTTATATATCATAAATAAAGATTATATATATATTCTGATATATCAGAAAAGATGAAATGCTTTAATTCAGTTATCTAAGTAGAGAAAACAATAAGGATAATAGAAATCAATGAAAAAAAACCACTTAAACAATAAAGAAAATCACAAAGACAAAAGCTAGTTTTTGAATCCTTAGTAAAATGATAATCTCCTACCCAAGAATAATAAAATAAAACAAACAAACAAAAAGAAGACACAGATTACCAATATCCAAAATGGAAGTGCATGTATCACTATAATTCTTTCAGACAATAAAAGAATATGAAGAAATATTATGAACAGCTATATGTCAATAAATTCTATAACTTAGATGTAATGGCAGAATCTTTGAGAAATAGTTTACCAAAATTGACTGAAGGTGAAATACAAAATGTGTTTTGCCTTGTGTCTGTTAAATACTTTAAATTCATATTTGAGAACTTTCCCACAAGGAAGTTTATTTCATCAAAAGGAAAACATTCTCTTCTTAAAAAGACATTTTCAAGAAAATTAAAAGGCAAGTCATACAAATACCATATGATTTCACTCATATGTGGAATTTAAGAAACAAGACTGAAGAACATATGGAGGGGAGAAAGAGAGGGAAACAAACCACAAGAGACTCTTAAGACAGAGAACAAATCCCCGAGGGGTGAGGGAAGGATGTGGGTAGGGGATGGGCTGGATGGGTGATGAGTATTAAAGAGGGCACTTGATATGATGAGCACTTGGTGTTGTATGTAAGTGATGAATCACTGAATTCTACTCCTGCAATAAATATTGCACGGTATGTTAAATAAATAGAATGTAAATGAAAATTAGAAAAGAAAAAGCAAGTCATAGATTAGAAGTAGTTATTTGTATTACACATATCAAATAAAATATTTACATTCAGAATATATGAAGAATTCTTAGAATTCATTAATAAGAAAACAACTCTTCAAATGTGTGTAAAACTTTAATAGACACTTAACAAAAGAATAAATACAAATGGCTAATAAGCACAAGGAAAGATGCTTAATATCAATTATTATCAGAAAATGCTAATTAAAATGACACTGTGATAATTTCATTTCCACAAGAGTCATTAAAAGAATAAAGACTGGAATATGAAGTGTTGTTGAAGATGCCCAGCACCTGGAATTTGAATATATTGCTGGTAGGAATGTAAAATGCTACAACTACATTGACAGTTTGATAGCTTATTTTAAAGTTTCAGCATGCATGTAACATATAACCCAAGGATTCCGTTTGTAGGGATTTATGCAAGATAAAGATAAATATATGCCAACAAAGAAGACTTATAAGCAATTGTTCCTATAACAAGTTCATTGCAAATAGCAAAAAAATGAAAACAATCTAAATTTTTATAACAAGGCAAGTTGAAAGGTTATTCTGGTTTATTAGTACAATAGAAAAATAGCCAATATAAAATAGAGCAAACTATTGATACATGCAACAAAATGGATGAATCTCATAGACATTATGCCAAGCAAAAAAATCTAGACACAAAAGAATATACAAAAGATGTGTCTATTTTGTGGGATTCTAAAATAAGTAAAGCTAAGTGTGATCAAAATCAAATTAGTGATGGGGGGGAGAGGCAAGATTGCGGAGGAGTAGGAGACCTAAATTTCATCTGGTCCCAGGAATTCAACTAGATAGGGATCAAACCATTCTGAACACCTACGAACTCAACAGGAGATGTAAGAAAAGAATAGCAGCAACTCTCTGAACAGAAAAGCGACCACTTACTGGAAGCTTGCAGGGAACAAAAGCTACGGAGATCAAAACCAAGCTGATTACTTAGACTGGATGGGCAAGGGCAGGGCAATTCTGGCTCTGGCAAAGACATCTGAGAACCACTGTGACAGGCCCCTCCCCAGAATATCAGCAAGAACAGCCAGCCAAGACCAAGTTTACCAGTCAATGAGAACGGCAGAACTCCAGCGCTAGGGGAATACTGCACATAGAATTCATGGCTTTTTTCCATGATTCTTTAGTCATTCAAGTTAATTTTTTTTTAACTTTCCTTTTCTATTTTTTTTTTAATTTTTCTTTCTCCTTTTTCAACCAACATCTTATCAATACCTTTAAAAAAATTTTTTTTTAATTTCTCATTTTTAGAGTCATATTCGATCCCTTCATAGTAGTTAACCTTATTTTTGGTATATATATATAAGTTGTTCTCTCTTTAAAATTTTGGGATAAAATTTCTTCTAACAGACCAAAATATACCCTAAATCTCTAGTGTATGGCTTTATTCTAGTCTCCTGCCTGATCACATTCTCTCCCTTTTTAAAAAAATCTTCTTTCTTTTTTCAACCAACTTCTTATCTTATGAATTCCTTTTATAAAATCTTTTATAATTTTCATCTTTACAGTCATATTCTATCCCTTCATCATCTTTACCCGTATTTTTGTACATATATAAGTTTTTCTTTCTTTAAAATTTTGGGAGGCACTTTCTTCTAACAGACCAAAATACGCCCAAAATTTAGTGTGTGGCACTGATCTATGCACCAGCCTGACATATTTGATCATATTCCATTTTTTTTGTTTTTTGTTATTATCTTTTTCTTTTTTCTTTCTTTCCCTTCCTTTTCCCCTGGTTTCAGGTCTCTTCTGATTTATTTAGTGTATATTTATCTGGGGTCATTGTTACCCTCTTAGCATTTTGTTCTCTCATTCATCTATTCTCCTCAGGAAAAATGACAAGATGGAAAAAATCACCTCAAAAAAGAACAAGAGGCAGTACCGACTGCCAGGGACCTAATCAATATGGACATTAGTAAGATGTCAGAACTAGAGTTCAGAATGATGATTTTAAAGATACTAGCTGGGCTGGAAAAAAGCATGGAAGGTATTAGAGAAACGCTTTCTGGAGAAATAAAAGAAATAAAATCTAACCAAGTCAAAATCAAAAAGGCTATTAATGAGGTGCAATCAAAAACGGAGGTTCTAACTGCTAGATAAATGAGGCAGAAGAGAGAATTCGTGATATAGAAGACCAAATGATGGAAAATAAAGAAGCTGAGAAAAAGAGAGATAAACAACTATTGGATCACGAGGGTAGAATTCGAGAGATAAGTGAAACCATAAGATGAAACATTAGAATAATTGGGATCCCAGAAGAAGAAGAAAGGGGGGGGGCAGAAGCTATATTGGAGCAAATTATAGCAGAAACTTCCCTAATTTGGGAAAGAAAACAGGCATCAAAATCCAGGGGGCACAGAGAAGCCCCCCTCAAAATCAATAAAAATAGGTCAACACCCCGACATCTAATAGTAAAACTTACGAGTCTCAGAGACAAAGAGAAAATCCTGAAAGCAGCTCGGGAGAAGAGATCTGTAACCTATAATGGTGGAAACATTAGATTGGCAACAGGCCTATCCACAGAGACCTGGCAGGCCAGAAAGGACTGGCAGGATATATTCAGAGCACTAAATGAGAAAAATATGCAGACAGGAATACTATATCCAGCTAGGCTGTCATTGAAAATTGAAGGAGAGATAAAAAGCTTCCAGGACAAACAAAAACTAAAGGAATCTGCAAACATGAAACCAGCCCTACAAGAAATATTGAAAGGGGTCCTCTAAGCAAAGAGAGAGCCTAAAAGTAACATAGACCAGAAAGGAACGCAGACAATACACAGTAACAGTCACCTTACAGGCAATACAATGGCACTAAATTCCTATCTTTCAATAGTTACCCTGAATGTAAATGGACTAAATGCCCCAATCAAAAGACACAGGCTATCAGTTTGCATAAAAAAATAAGACCCATCGATATGCTGTCTGCAAGAGACTCATTTTAGACCCAAAGACACCCCCAGATTGAAAGTGAGGGGGTGGAAAACCATTTACCATGCTAATGGACACCAAAAGAAAGCTGGGGTGGCAATCCCTATATCAGACAAATTAGATTTTAAACCAAATACTATAATAAGAGATGAGGAAGGACACTATATCCTACTGAAAGGGCCTATCCAACAAGAAGATCTAACAATTGTAAATATCTATGCCCCTAACATGGGAGCAACCAATTATATAAGGCAATTAATAACAAAAGCAAAGAAACACATCGACAACAATACAATAATAGTGGGGGACTTTAACACCCCCCTCACTGAAATGGACAGATCATCTAAGCAAAAGATCAACAAGGAAATAAAGACTTTAAATGACACACTGGAACAAATGGACTTCACAGATATATTCAGAACATTCCATCCCAAAGCAACAGAATACACATTCTTTTCTAGTGCCCATGGAACATTCTACAGAATCGATCACATCCTAGGTCACAAATCAGGTCTCAACTGGTACCAATAGATTGGGATCATTCCCTACATATTTTCAAACCAGAACTCAAAAACATGGAGGCTAAAGAGCATCCTACTAAAGAATGAATGGTTCAACCAGGAAATTAAAGAAGAATTAAAAAAATTCATGGAAACCAGTGAAAATGAAAACACAACTGTTCAAAATCTTTAGGATGCAGCAAACACAGTCCTAAGAGTAAAGTATATAGCAATACAAGCCTTTCTCAAGAAACAAGAAAGGTCTCAAGTACACAACCTAACCCTCCACCTAAAGGAGCTGGAGAAAGAACAGCAAATAAAGCCCAAATCCAGCAGGAGAAGAGAAATAATAAAGATCAGAGCAGAAATCAATGAAATAGAAACTAAAAGAACAGTAGAACAGATCCATGGAACTAGGAGCTGGTTCTTTGAAAGAATGAACAAGATTGATAACCCCCTGGCCAGACTTATCAAAATGAAAAGAGAAAGGACCCAAATAAATAAAATCATGAAAGAGGAGCAATCACAACCAACACCAAAGAAATACAAACAATTATAAGAACATATTACAAGCAACTATATGCCAGCAAATTAGGTAACCTGGAAGAAATGGATGCATTCGTAGAGACGTATCAACTACCAAAACTGAACCAGGAAGAAATAGAAAACCTGAACAGACCTATAACCACTAAGGAAATTGAAGCAGTCATCAAAAATCTCCCAAAAAACAAAAGCCCAGGGCCAGATGGCTTCCCAGGGGAATTCTACCAAACATTTCAAGAAGAATTAGTACCTATTCTTCTGAAACTGTTCCAAAAAATAGAAATGGAAGGAAAACTTCCAAACTCATTTTATGAGGCCACCATTACCTTGATCCCCAAACCAGGCAAAGACCACATGAAAAAGAATTACAGCTATATCCTTGATGAATATGGATGCAAAAATTCTCACCAAAATACTAGCCAATAGGATCCAACAGTACATTTAAAGGATTATTCATGATGACCAAGTGGTATTTATCCCTGGGCTACAAGGTTGGTTCAACATCTGCAAATCAATCAATGTGATACAGTACATTAATAAAAGAAAGAACAAAAACCATATGATCCTCTCAATAGATGCAGAAAAAGCATTTGACAAAGTATAGCATCCTTTCTTGATCAAATCTCTTCAGAGTATAGGGATAGAGGGTACATACCTCAATATCCTTAAAGCCATCTATAAAAAACTCGCAGTGAATATCGTTCTCCATGGGGAAAAACTGAGAGCTTTCCCCCTAAGATCAGGAACACGGCAGGGATGTCCACTCTCACCACTGCTGTTCAACATAGTATTAAAAGTCCTAGGCACAGCAATCAGACAACAAAAAGAAATAAAAGAAATCAAATTGGCAAAGAAGAAGTCAAACTCACTCTTTGCACATGATATGATACTTTATATCGAGAACCCAAAAACTCCACCCCAAAACTGCTAGAATTCATACAGGAATTCAGTGAGGTGGCAGGATATAAAATCAATGCACAGAAGTCAGTGGCATTCCTATACACCAACAATAAGACAGAAGAGAAATTAAGGAGTTGATGCTATTTACAATTTACAAAACCATAAGATACCTAGGAATAAATCTAACCAAAGAGGCCAAGAATCTGTACTCAGAAAACTATAAAATACTCATGAAAGAAATTGAGGAAGACGCAAAGAAATGGAAAAACGTTCCATGCTCATGGATTGGAAGAACAAATATTGTGAAGATGTCAATGCTACCTAGAGCAATCTACACATTCAATGCAACCCCCATCAAAATACCATCCACTTTTTTCAAAGAAATGGAACAAATAATCCTAAAATTTGTATGGAACCAGAAAAGACCCCGAATAGCCAGAGGAATATTGAAAAAGAAAAGCAAAGCTGGTGGCATCACAATTCCAGACTTCAAGCTCTATTACAAAGCTGTCATCATCAAGACAGTATGGTACTGGCACAAAAACAGACACATAGATCAATGGAACAGAATAGAGAGCCCAGAAATGGGCCCTCCACTCTATGGTCTACTAATCTTTGACAAAGCAGGAAAGAATGTCCAATGGCAAAAAGACAGTCTCTTCAACAAATGGTTTTGGGAAAATTGGACAGTCACATGAAGCAGAATGAAACTGGACCATTTCCTTACACCACACACAAAAATAGACTCCAAATGGTTGAAAGACCTCAATGTGAGACAGGAGTCCATCAAACTCCTAAAGGAGAACACAGGCAGCAACCTCTTTGACCTCTGCCTCAGCAACTTCTTCCTAGAAACATCGCCAGAGGTAAGGGAAGCAAGGGCAAAAATGAACTATTGGGACTTTATCAAGATAAGAAGCTTTTGCACAGCAAAAGAAATAGTCAACAAAACCAAAAGACAACCAACAGAATGGGAGAAGATATTTGCAAATGACATATCAGATAAAGGGCTAGTATCCAAAATCTATTAAGAACTTAACAAACTCAACACCTAAGGAACAAATAATTCAATCAAGAAATCGGTAGAAGACATGAACAGACATTTCTCCAAAGACATCCAAATGGCCAACAGACACATGAAAAAGAGCTCAACATCATTTGGCATCAGGGAAATCCAAATCCAAACCTCAATGAGATACCACCTCACACCAGTCAGAATGGCTAAAATTAACAAGTCCGGAAATGACAGATGTTGGTGGAGATGCAGAGAAAGGGGAACCCTCCTACACTGTTGGTGGGAATGCAAGCTGGTGCAGCCACTCTGGAAGACAGTATGGAGGTTCCTCAAAAAGTTGAAAATATAGCTACCATACGATCCAGCAATTGCACTACTGGGTATTTACCCCAAAGATACAAATGTAGGGATCCGAAGGGTATGTGCACCCTGATGTTTATAGCAGCAATGTCCACAATAGCCAAACTGTGGAAAGAGTCAAGATGTCCATCGACAGATGAATGGATAAAGAAGATGTGGTATATACACACACACACACACACACACACACACACACACACACACACACAGTGGAATATTATGCACCCATCAAAAGGAATGAAATCTTGCCATTTGCAATGAGGTGGTTGGAACTGGAGGGTATTATGCTGAGTGTAATAAGTCAAACAGAGAAAGACATGTATCATATGACCTCTCTGATGTGAGGATTTCTTAATCTCAGGGAACAAACTGAGGGTTGCTGGAGTGGTGGGGGGTGGGAGGGATGGGGTGGCTGGGTGATAGACATTGGGGAGGGTATGTGCTATGGTGAGCACTGTGAATTTTGTAAGACTGTTGAATCACAGACCTGTACCTCTGAAACAAATAATACATTTTATGTTAAAAAAAAAAAAAAGAAGAAGAAGATAGCAGGAAGGGAAAAATGAAGGCAGGGAAATCGGAGGGGTAGATGAACCATGAGAGACTATGGACTCTGAGAAACAAACTGAGGGTTCCAGAGGGGAGGGGGGTGGGGGTTGGGTTAGCCTGGTGATGGGTTAAAGAGGGCACGTACTTAATGGAGCACTGGGTATTATACACAAACAATGAATCATGGAACACTACATCAAAAACTAATGATGTAATGTATGGTGATTAACATAACATAATAAAGAATAAAAGATATCTTTAAAAAATCAAATTAGTGGTTGCTTGGAGGAGGAGAAATTGACTACAGAAGAAAAAATATCTTGAAGAGATATAATTGTTCCATAATTTATTGCTGTTGTGATAACTTGGGTTATATATTTGACAAAAGTAATCCCCTATAAACTTAATATATGTGGATTTTATTTTATGTAAATTGTAACATTAAATCTGATATGAAAAACCTGAGTTTTCCTCACAAATAACTTCATTCTTATAAAATGAATTTTTGAATCTACAACCAAAAAATTAGATTTCTAAATTTCAAATTATCTTTAAACTCCTTTTTTTACTAGAAGTTGAGAACTCACTATAAAGCAGTGGTTTAAACCTTTGTTGTATAATGAAATCATGAAGAACTTAAAAAACAAAACAAAACAAACCCTGATTCCAAACCTGCATCCTTAACCTAATTATCACCCATGCCTCAGGACTATCTTTATTATTCCCAGGTGATCCCATTATACAGCTTAAGTTTAAGTACCACTGCTATAAAGTGTGTGGATTTGTCTTTATACCAGAGCATCTCTGCTTTTCAATTAAAATTTAGAAAGTAGTTCTCAGCTTTCCATTCCTTGCCTATGCATAACAACATACCTCCATCCTTAGCTCTTTGTACTCAATATTAACCAGAAGCAGCTGGTCATTTTATTTCTGAATTATTCCTGGCCAATTTACTCTTGTTTATTAACACTGCTTATAATAATACTGGCTTCCTTAGCCATTCTTTTTTAGATATCTGTGTCTGATTTAGTGACAAATTTTTACAAATTGAATAGTCCAATTCTTGGAATCCACTCCTCTTTTCACATGAATCACCAACTTGGCTTTTGGCATAGTTTGGACTTAGTGCATGTGTATCTGCACTCTGTTTCAATTTTGGACTCTGCTCTTGGCTTAAGAAATCTGACTAGCTCTGCAGGTGCTGGTAAGTGCTAATGCCTAAATGTAATTTATCTCCTCTGCAGAAAGGGAATAGACCTTCACCATAAATATCATCAACATAGAATGGATCAGGCCAAAGTGTATAAAAATATTTTAAGTCAAAACAAAAATCTAAGGCTCCACAGGAATTTTCTTATCTGTAAGAATAGGAAGCAAGGATATTAAAATTGGACTCTTAGACTCCAATGAAACAGACATTTTTGATGTCTGTTTTACTGGAAGAATCTCCTACTTTAGTGATATGTGAAACCTCTCCCTCCATTAATGTGAGACTCTTAAAACAAATGTAGACCAGTTGTCACAGTGGATCTGCTGGAAGAAACACTAGAAGCATCACTTAGAAATAGTTCTCAGGGCAGAAATGCCCCACAAATCAAACAATATTTAAGATTACCTAAGAAATTAAGATTCAGTTAAGATGTAGGCATAAGGAAAATTACTGAAAGAATCTTATTACTTTTATTATCCCAGCATTTGAAGATGATATATTGGGGTTGTTGATGTGGTTAACACAAGGATTACAGGCTTATATTTGCCAAAAATAAAAAATTGGCCATTTATGATTATTTCATCACTAAGTACCATTAAACAGAGAATTCTGCCTGTGTAACCTTGCAAATACAAATTATAATACCTATCCACTTGGACTTTTTTATCTCTAACCCCATAAATATACAAGGGCATAAACAATGTGTTTAACTCCATTTCTAAGTGGGACAATTTTTAAATTTCGAAGGTTTAATTTAATTACCTATGTTCCTCGCTTGGCTTGCTCTGCTTCACATCTCCAACAGTTAGTTCCTTCTCTATTTATGTAGGAAAAGCCAGAATTCTACTACCTCCTACATATATAACAAAGGTACGTGGTAGGTAGCAGGTGGAAAACAGAAGGTTGAGAGTTCCTGATAATTTAACTGTTTCACAATTTAAATATTCATGGGAGAGCCCTTCCAGTTTCTGTATAATTGGCACAAACTGTTTTAACATTTACATGATTGTTGTTGCCCTAGATTTCACTTACTAATGTTAGAGAATGGTATTTTGATGGGCAGCCTGCTATTTCTGGTTGTTTTATCAGCTAAGACACCATTTCATGTTTTAAGTTAAAGAAGTCACAGTGAAAAATTTTATAACAGCATATCCTGCTAAAAGGACGATTAAAGAATAAAACATTTCCATTAACACTATTTTTTCTCTTTAGTAAACCAAATCTTTGGACCTTTGATTCCACTATTAAACATTTTTAGAATGTAAAATAACTATGTCTTATGATTAAGTTTTAAAAATGCAGAGAGTGTTATCCTGTTTTACCTTAAATGTGATCTAAGAGGTCTTTCAATGGTGCAGTATAACTCAGAATGGGCTTTATCTATAACACGAATACTTGATTTAAGGCCTGTACTAAGTGAAATGCCTGCCAGTGCTATCTCCTGTCGACCAGGAGTAACCGAGCTAATGTCAGTTTTATTTTCTATTTCCACTACCTACCCTACCTCTCAACTAGACAAAATTAAATAAGAAAAAGTGAAATCCAGAAAAGTTATATTTCTAAAATGAGTCCACAAATACTTGTGCTATATTTACCTGATCATCCCTCAGCAAATATGTTATTACATTTGTTTAATCCTCTCTCTATATTATAGCTTTGGTTTTATAGACTCATGTGCTTTAAGCAGATATCCATTCCAGGTAAATATTCAAAAATAAATAAATTGAATTAAATTCACACCTTTGAAAATAAAATAACATGGAAAAAGATAAAATTACACTAATACAGAATTATAACTTAAACAGAATACTTATCTGAACAAAATCTGCTTTGCCTTTAAAAATATCATAGACTCCAAACCAAAAAAAAAAGTTAACAAATATACACCATAGAGAGATACCAATTTCTCACCCACCTAACACAAGTTGAAAATTCTTGCAATTACAAATGTTGAAGAGGAGGTGAAACCAGAGGAATTCATTCACTTCTGGTGGGAGTGTTAAATCCAACCTCTTTGTGAAATAGATTGATATTATCAACTATTGTAGATGCTATGTATAATCTGTCATGCACAGTGGCACTCCTATGAATGTATCATAGAGCAGTGTTTCTCATATTCGATGTATGTCTTAATTACTTGGGTTTCTTGTTTTAATTGAGATCCAAACATTAATTCTGGGTCATCCATAGATAGTACATTTCTAACAAGGACCCAAGTGATACTTACACTTCTACACAGATCACACATTGAGTTGCAAGGCCATACAGAAAATAAGGCACATTTTTTACAAGGATACATATAAAAATATTTATGTCTGTCTTTTTCATAAAAGTTGAAAACTGGAATCAGCAAAAGTGCCCATCAAAAGAATTGGATAAATTGTGGTATATTCAAACAAGTGAATATTGCATAGCAATGAAAATGAAAGTTTGATAATTATACACAACAATTGGTGAAAGAAAAAATGTACAATTATTCCATTTATATTAAGGACTTTAACAGATAATACAGTACTGTATGGTGTGGAGATTTCATTCTGCTTCATAAAACTATAAAGAATGCAAGGGAGTATTTGCCATAAAATTAGGATAGTGTTTACCTGTTGTCAACTTTATGGAAAGAGAAAGTATTATGATTAAAACAGGACATGCAAGAAACTTCTGGAGTATTAATAATATTCATATTAAACACAATTTTAAGCAGTACATTCATGTTGCATGCTCTTTTACCTATGTATGCTTTATTTCACAAAATTAAAAATGAGATGAAATGTAATATTATCAAAGAAGACATGATAATGCAGCAGAAATAAATTTAAAAAGAAGAAATTAGGAGAAAAATGGAAAAAAATACCTAAAAGTCATAATAGAGGCAACAGCTTATAATATATATCCTACACATCTGAATTAATAATTTAAATAAAAAGTTTGAGAAAACCACATAAGTAAAAAGAATGAATAAATTATGCAAAATAAGTAAAAGACTGAACTGTGGTTAGATGTAATATTATAGACATGAAGAACAAACAAATCTAGGGTAAACATTGCCAGTATCTTTAACAAAATAATTTATGCATTAAATAGATATAACTGAAAATATAATCCAGTCAACACAAAACAAATCTTAAGAGAAACAACTTGGAAAAGGAGAAGTAGAATAATAAAATACTGGCTGTAATTATGTTATTAATCAAATTAAAGATAGAATTTAAAACTTTAAAACATGAAGTTGTGATAGTAGAAACTACCTAATATAAATATAAACTACCTAATGTAAAAGTAGTTTGTTGATAAAAGCTTGTATAAATACTTCCATAACTTTTTAAAATTTTTTTAAAATTATTATTATGTTCAGTTAACCAGCATGTAGTACATCATTAGTTTTTGATGTAGCGTTCAGTGATTCATTAGTTGTGTATAACACCCAGTGCTCATCACCACATGTGCCCTCCTTAATACCCATCACCGGGTTACCCCATCCCCCCACCCCCCTCCCTCTAAAACCCTCAGTTTGTTTCCCTGAGTCTGGAGTCTCTCATGGTTTGTGTCCCTCTCTGATTTCTTCCCATTCAGTTTTCTCTCCCTTCCCCTGTGGCCCTCCGTGCTATTCCTTATGTTGCACATATGAGTGAAACCATATGATAATTGTCGGTCTCTGATTGACCTATTTCACTTCCATAACTTTTCAGGAAGAGGTATTTCAGGTGGATAGAGAGAAAAGGCATCCAGCCTTTGTTCTTCTTTTTAATGGCTTTGTGACATGAGGTATTGCTTACTGTCTGTTGCTTATTCTCCACCCATGACTCCTCTCTTCTACATCATTCTTTTCATCACAAGGAAGGAGCTTAGAAATAAATGTCCCAGAATCATTTTTCATGTTTACTTCTAGTTTAGTGTCTGTCAGTGAGAGGAACTTGCTCAAGAGGCAGAAGCCTTTACTTTCATTGGCAGTTACAGGCAGTCAGACAGCAAGCTCTTACGATCACCTGATCAGGTGCTGCAGGCAGCAGAGGTATTTTGTGGCAGCTTTTCTGCTATTCTTAAAATTCACATCTGTTGCAGTTGCAAGTAAATGCTTCTGTTCTGCAGGCAGCAGTGATATTGGAGAGTGGTAAGAGTCTTTGGTGGTGCAAGCAGCTGAAATGACCTGCTGCTACTTCACTGTCCACCCTACTCATACTTCCAGTGCTATGTGAGCCTCTAATTTCCTGTGTTAGAACTCTTCCTCCTACAAACATTTACAGTAGCTTCTGCTTTCCTGCCTGATTCTTGATTGGTTCAATTATTTCTTCATTCTTATAACAGAGATATTGAGAAAAATTACATTTAATGTTATAAAGGTAACCACTAGTAAAAGTAGGCAAAAATTCTAAATTATGGAGGAGTGGAGGTTAGAGGAAATGGGAAAACATTGGACAAAACACATATATATTTAAATGTTACACAAATGTATTGAGATAAAAAAGGCAAAGATATGAGGCTAATGCCTAATAGAAATAACAGACTAAAATAGTAATATTGGACATAGCTAAACAAGTCAAAAATCATTAAATAAGACTAATCAGTTTACTATATCATGCTGAAGACTAAAAATCCTCACTGAAACCATATACTGTCCTGAATATTAGTCAATACCATTAAAGACCATAATGTAGCATACATACATTGTTATATATTATGTTATATATATATTATATGGTTATAAGTTGTATTATATGCTGTATTATTATAACATATTGTTATATATTATAAATATTAGGAGACAACTGTATCACTATTAAAAGGAAGCATAGCGAGTTAGATACCTGGAAATAACCTTAAGAAACATATGATATTCCATTGTATATATATACCACATCTTCTTTATCCATTCATCTGTCGATGGACATCTTGGCTCTTTCCACAGTTTGGCTATTGTGGACATTGCTGCTATAAACATCGGGGTGCACGTACCCCTTCGGATCCCTACTTTTGTATCTTTGGGGTAAATACCCAGTAGCGCAATTGCTGGATCATATGGTAGCTCTATTTTCAACTTTTTGAGGAACCTCCATACAGTTTTCCAGAGTGGCTGCACCAGCTTGCATTCCCACCAACAGTGTAGGAGGAATCGGAGGGGTAGACGAACCATGAGAGACGATGGACTCTGAAAAACAAACTGAGGGTTCTAGAGGGGAGGGGGGTGGGAGGATGGGTTAGCCTGGTGGTGGGTATTGAGGAGGTCACATTCTGCATGGAGCACTGGGTGTTATGCACAAACAATGAATCATGGAACACTTCATCTAAAACTAATGATGTAATGTATGGGGATTAACATAAGAATAAAAAAAAAGAAAGAAAAAAAAAGAAACATATGAAAATATTTTTAAAACATAAGAGCTCATTATGCTTGTTGGTTACAAATAAATTATACAGTTAGTGACCCAATCATTTCCCTATAGAGAAACAGTGACATAAATATAATAGAAAAAAACAGAATATGATAGAAATGTATATTATATAATATAATGCATTATTCATATATTGTACAATATATGAATATATAATAGAAGAGAAGATTCTCTTCATAGTAGCATGATGGACACAATGACAACACAACAAAACATAGTGAAATTATGAGATATGTGTAGTTCTTATATAAAGAATATTGTAACTGTGACATATTAATAAAACCTTGAATAAAAGTCATATACCTGATTTCTTGTTATGAAAGGATATTAACTCTACCTTGCATTTTACTTTTGAGAAGTTAATTTAATCACAATAAAATAATAAAGAACAGAATTATTTTGAAGTTGAAACAAGTTAAGTTTATTTAAAATGAAAGACATAAATAGCCAGGAAAATTCTGGAAGTGGAAAGGGTATGAGAAAAATTGCATTAATATTGACTGCTGATAGGGGTATAAATTCATACAACATTCTGTGAAGGCAATTTGGTAAAATCCATTACTTTTTAAAAAAATATCCATCACTTTTTAAGTGTAAGTTAACCAATATAGTGGTAGGGATTTATCCTTTAAAATTTTTTTCGTGGGTTCATACACATATACCCAAACAGAGCAACATTATTCAAATCCAGAAATAATGGTTACAACAAGTAAGTTTATAGAGTGAAATAACATTTGACTGTTAAAAGAACCTGGTAGATGCATTAACATTGGCATTGGAAGTATCAATATATTAAGAAGAAACAAGTTGTGGAGAATATGTCTAGAGTGAATCTTTTCTTAAATAAATATAAGTGTTTATTACATGTGTATATTAGGAATTTGGAAGTAAATACATTATACTATTAACAGTGGATATTTCTGGGTGTTGGGTCATTTGTGAGAACATGTAAGTTCTGTGTTCTTTCAGCTGATTAAAGAATTTCATTTTATATCTTAGATTTATTGAAGTACAAAGTAGAGAAAATAGAAGAATGCATTTACACAGGTACTTCTATATCCTATTGCTTTGTTTACCTTGTATAGTGTATTGAGATGGAAAACCATGGCTACAATGAAAATGAATCCTGTGAGCCAGGCATTTTGTGGATAGATTTATTTTTATGGTTTCCTTAGTGTTTGTCTGAAGAGGAAGAAGACATAACATGAGAATGGGAACAATAAAATCTCTCATTCTGTACCTTCTTCTATTGACAGGTCTAAGTAATACCTTATTTTTACATATCACCTGTTTTAGAGAATAAAGTATGTTTATGGGTACCTATTCATCATCAGAGCATTCCTGTTGCCTGCATGCAGGGATCCAGGAGATGACCATCTGAATAAATTCAGCCAAACAATTATCTGATAACAGCTGAAGTTTTTTGAATCTTTGGTCAATTAAATCCAATTAATTTATTTTCTCCTTTCCTTAATTGGCTACCTGATCCGTTATTATGACTGGATTTTGATATTATGTAATGTGGTACTAAAAATGATAAAACTGACACAATCTCTCTCTTTTTCAAAATATCTTTGTCATATTCAAGAATAATTAGAGTCACATTGAAGGAAATTGTCAATTCCTGATTGTACAAAACCAGGTTGCCTAACTTTTTTTTTTTAAGATTTTATTTATTTATTTTGGGGGGTTGAGGGACAGAGGGAGAGGAAGTGAGAGAATCCCAAGCAGATTCCCTCCTGAGCACGGAGCCTGACACGGGGCTCCATCTCAGGACTCTGAGATCATGACCTGAGCTGAAATCAAGAGTTGGTCACTCAACCATCTGAGCCACATGGTGCCCCTGACTGCCTAACTTTTTAACTGAGATTCATGACATTCTGGAAGATTTACATTAGGAAAACCATCTAAGTCTCAATCTCCCATTCTTTCATTTAATATTTAAAGCTATAATATAAACCTATTAACCCTAGGTATGCAAAGATGAGCATAATCTTTCAGGGAATATAGTCCACTGGATAAACAAACAGTATGATAAGATAAAAGTGAGTATGAATTGATAGTTTCAAGAAAACTACCTACTAACTCAAGAACAGCCTGAGCAAAAAGAATAGGAAAGGCATTCTAAGCAGGACAGATACCTTTTGGGAAAGAACAAAATAGTTAATTAGCCTGACAAAATCAGTATCTGTTATATTTGGAACAGAAGTTGAGTAAGGTGAAGTGGCAGAAGATGAAGTTTAGGTGGCATTCTTGTGTAAGGATCTTTAACCAGTATCCTTAGGGGAGCCATTGAAACAGGGGAGTGCATGTTCAAATTTGTGTCTTTTTGGCACAAATTTTAATGGAGAGAATGGAATGCTGTTAGTATCCCTGGGAGTATATGGTCAGGCTAGAAACCATAAACTATTACTTTTAACAATATACATTTCTCAGAATTAATCCTGCACAAGCAAGGTAAAATAGAGATTGAAATCAAGATAGAGATTGAAATCACAAGCCCTGGACCCTGATCTCTTGGCTTTTCTGGGTCCTGACAAACTGCCCAGTTTGTGTGGTCATTGGGCAACTCATTGTTTTATTTTCTCTGTATCTTGAGCTTTGTCATCTGTAAAAAATGGTAATAGTACCTCTTAGGGTTATTATAAGGATTTAATAAATCAGTATATGTAAAACAGTAAAATATTTCAATGTATGTTAAGGTTTTATCTGTGTTCTGAAAAGCCTCTAATTCTCTATTTTTTTAGAGGTTTTAATCACGTATCTTTTCAGTAAATTTCACTTTCTGTCAGGGAGCTCCCTACACTGCCATGCCACTTTCTTTCTTTTCTTTTTTCCACTCTCTTAGAAACCTCTTATAATCATATGCCTGGTATTTTGTTATTCAGTCTTCTATCTCATGTGAAAGTCTCATACTGCTGGAGCCTACTTTTATTTTTTCCTTCTCTGACTGCTGTAAATGTTTGGAGGTAAGTGTAGTCAAAGCAAAACAAGGTTAGCTAAAACCAAGTACAGTGGACAAGGGTACCGATCCTCATTAGGCAAGAAAAGCGTCTTGAAGACCCATGAGGAAGGGAGACAGAGGGTTCTGACTCTGGGGGAAAAATAGTGTCAAATCTTAGCCCACACATCCTCAGCCAAAGGATGAATTTATTCATGTCTTTTTTTTATATCTCAGTCTCAGTCCAGACTGACTCAAGAATCAATGTGAACAAAGGACTTAGACCATGGAGAATCAAGAGGAACTTCACATTGGGGAAAAAGGGACTAAGATCTTTAACCATTTACTCACTTATTCACTTAGACAAAAAATATCAAGTGCTTAATGGGGTTTTGTTTTGTTTTGTTTTTTTTAATCCCTATCTTTGGTACCAAGGATAGAGAAATGAACCTGGCACCATTTTTCCTTGAGATCTGTAGCTAGTGTGAGAAACAAGAAAATGGACAATTACAGATCAGTGCTGTAAGCGCTGAGCTGGGGAAAATTCTCTGTTATGGAGGCTCAGAAGACAGCCACCTGACATGGCAGCATTGTCTGGAAGTAACATCTGTTGCAGAGGTAAAGCTGTTTATTCTATGCCCTTTCTTTTTGCTGTGTTTTGGTGGGCAAGGACACTGTAAGTGTGTTTGCTACCTAGGTGAGGCGCAGAGCACTGCAGGTGCAGTTTACTGCTGATTAAATATGGGATGAAGGTGAAGCCTTCAGGGTGTTCCCCTGCATGGCCTTTGGAATGCTTAGATGAATGATAATCAATAAGTAGGGAACTTTGACACTTGCCCATGGTTTCAGTTTCACAAAGCCCTGGCTTCTCATGGGGGCACTGAGATATTCAAATTTCCAATTAGGCCCCAAATATGGGATATCATAGGGAAAGAATAAGAAACAAAAACAGTGTGTATATAGATGATTAAATTATAGCTTGTTAATACACCAAAGTTATTGTGAATATAGGGAGCTATTACAGGTGAAACATCATTATGGTCAGTAATTTTAACAAATGGTGATGGTGATTAACATAACAATAAAAAATTTAAAAAAACTTACATGGATAATATTCTGCTTTAATAATAGTAATAGCTGGTTTTTATTTGCCAGTTTCTGGATGAGGATCTGTATGCATATCATCCCTTTTAATAAACACAGCAACCTCATCCATCTATTTTGGAAGCAGTGTTGTAAATATAGAAGGACATCAATAAGTAAGATAGATTTCTGAACAGCCAAAATGGATGTTAAAATATTATGAATTAAATTTAATATCATTTATTGTAGGAACAAGTAAGTCATCTTTATCTGTGAGAATTCATTCTCATATATGTGTGTATATATATATACACACACACATATATAAATTTAAATTAACTTACTTGTCTTATGAACTTTCTTTCCTGAAATACTTATTGGCTGAAATTCTGGAGAACCTGTTTAGTAAATATTACTCTCCTCCTGGAGCTAAGGGGTACTCTATTTGAGTTAATTTTGCACACAAGTAGATTAGTTTTAAATCAGTCTTTCTGAGATGCTATTCATACAGAATATTGAACAGACATCAAACTAAGCAATAGCATTTATCATCCTATAGCCTACCCTCCTAAGTCTAAGGTTGTAAGGAGTTTAAAAACATTTTTGCCTAATAACTTATTATGGTACTAATTTAACCCTGGTTTGGAAAAAACATGTATTTTTATTATTTAAGTATTTTTTCTAAGAAATTTTAAAAATCGAAAATTATAAAGAAAAATAAAATAACTACACATATCCTATGATTAGAATTTCTCACATATTGTCATATTCACTTTATATTTTAAATTAACAAATATAATTATTACAGATAAAGTTCAATTATTTTTGTTCCCGTCACTGGGACCCCATTACTCACTTCCCTCTACTAGATGTGTATTTTGCTTAATTTATGGAACATACATGATATAGAAATGATCACTCTAAACTTGCTTTCTTTCCCCAATCACTGTTTTCATTTAAAAAGTCTATCCATATTCAATATATGGTTTTAGCTCAATATTTTATCTGTAATGTAGAATCTCATAAATATATCACATTTTATTTATCCATCTCTCCAATGAAGGGCATTTTGGCTGATTTGATACTTTTCTGCATTCTGAATTCTGCTAAAAGGAAATTTCTGACTGCACTGTGAAAATGTTTTCTAGGGAGTACTTAAATTTATTGGATTGATATATGTGCATTTGTAGTTTTATTAAGTACTGCCAAATCGTACTCTAATATTTTTTTTTAACAATTTACATTCTTACCAGAAGGGTATGAGAATTCCCATTCTTCACAGTCTTACCAGTACTTTTTATTGTCAGATGTTATTATTGCCAATCTGATGGAATTAGGGTATCTCTGTAAGTCTATTTCTATCTCAATAATTTTAAACAATTATAAGAAATATTAAAACAAAATATCATCCTAAATCCGATCCATTAATGAAATAATTTGAATATGTTAGAGAGGATCTATATAAAGATGTATTCTAGGAAGAATGAAGCCTGTATTTTGCCAGAGAACTTTTATTGTTCTGCTATTTTAGAAACACATATTGCTGAATAAATAGAACATTAGGATGCAAATTTTCTACTTGAAGTAACCCTAAACAAATGAAGGCCGGATTAACTATAGACTTGAGTGTTAGTTTAAATTTACAAATTTGTTGTTTATAATTAAGAAATAATTATCTAGATAGCCCTATTCAAACAAGCTCCCTTTGTAATGTAATGCTCCTAAAATAATTAGAACAGTGTAATAATGTCACAGAAATAGCAGTAGTGATCAAGAGAGAAGATGAGATTCCAAAAATAGATTGAATTATATATAAATAATAGAATAAAATAAGCATTAAAAGTTCGCATAAATTTTAAAATTTATTTAATAAACAGCATTGGAAGAACTATTAGCTTCTCTACTCTCATTATATCTTTCATTTTCCTCATCACCCTACATTCCAATTATATTAAATTTTTACTTCTTCAAACATCCCAAGAATTTCAACAACTCTATCATTGTGTACATTGTTCTTACCTGTGTGGTAGGAACTACTGAGAGTTTTCTCATCTTTGGCACATAGACACTAATTCCCAACTTCCCACATAATTGTATTAGCCCTGTCACTGGATTTCAGACAACAGAATGTGAACAAAGTAGACATGCCATTTCTATGTCTCACCCATAAACCATGACATACATGATCTTTCTTGTTTTTCTTATTACAACTGCCTGGAAAAATAAGATCTCTCCTGAAGGATATCTAAGTGGCATACTTTTTTAATTTTATCATTGAGGTATAGTTGACATACAATGTTATATTAGTTTCAGATATACAACATAGTGATTCAACAGTCCTATACATTAGGCATTGCTCAGCACAGTAGGTGTAATTACCATACAACATTATTACAATGTGATTGACTATATTTCCCTGTGCTGTACTTTTCTGTTTTTCTTCTTTTTTTATTTTAATTCCAGTATAATTAACATACAGTGGTGTTGTATTAGTTTCAGGTATACAACATAGTGATTCAACCGTTCTATACATTACTCAGTGCTCATCATATAAGTGTACTCTGAATACCCTTCACCTATTTCAACCCCTCTCCCCCATCCACCTCTCCTTTGGTAACCATCTGTTTGTTCTTGGTAGTTAAGAGTCTGTTTTTCGGTTTGTTTGTTGGTTTCCTTTGTTTGTCTGGTTTCTTAAACTCCACATATGATTAAAGTCATATGGTATTTGTCTTTCTCTGACTGACTTATTTTGCTTAGCATTATGTTCTCTAGATCCATCCATGTTGTTGCAAATGGCATGACTTCATTCTTTTTATGACTAATATTCCATTGTATATATATGCCACTTTCTATCCATTCATCTATCAGTGGATACTTGGGCTGCTTCCATATTTTGGCTTTTGTGAATAATACTGCAGTAAAAATAGGGGTAGATATACCTTTCTGAATTAGTGTTTTCATATTCTCTAGGTAAATACCCAGTAGTGAAATTACTGGATCATATCTATTTTTAATTTTTTGAGGAATCTCCATACTGTTTTCCACAATGGCTGCTCAAGTATGCTTTCCCACCAAAAGTGCATGAGGGTTCCTTTTCCTCCACATCTTCACCGACACTTGTTGTTTCTTGTGTTGTTGAATTTAGCCATTCTGACAGGTGGTACAAGGTGATATCTCATTGTGGTTTTGAATTGTATTTCTCTGATGATAAGTGATATTGAGCATCTTTTCATGTGACTATTGGCCATCTATATGTCTTCTTTGGAGAAATGTCTGTTCATGTTTGCTGTCCATTTTTAATTGGATTATCTGTTTTATTGGTGTTGAGTTTTGTAAGTTTTTATAGATTTTGGATACTAACCCTTTATCAGATACATCATTTGCAAATACCTTCTCCTATCCAGTAGGTTGTCTTTTAGTTTTGTTGGTTGTTTCTTTGCTGTGCAGAAGCTTTAGATTTTGATGTGGTCCCAATGCTTATTTTTGCTTTTGTTTCCCTTGCCTCAGGAGGCATATCTAGAAGAAGTTGCTCTGGCTGATGTCAAGAAGTTACTGCCTGTGCTCTCTTCTAAGATTTTTATGGTTTCTGGTCTCATATATAGGTCTTTATTCCATTTTGAATTTATTTTTGTGTATGGTATAAGAAAATAGTCTAGTTTCCTTTTCTTTCTTTCTTTTTTTTTTTTTTTTTTTTTTTGCGTGTAGCTGTCCAGTTTTCCGAAAACCATTTGTTGAAGAGACTTTTTCCCACTGGATATTCTTGCCTCCTTTGTTGAAGATTAATTGACCATATAATCATGGGTTTATTTCTAGGCTCTCTGTTCTATTCCAGTGATCTATGTTTTTGTACCAGTACCATGCTGTTTTGGTTACTACAGCTTTGTAATATAACTTGATGTCCTGAATTGGGATGTCTCCAACTTTGCTTTTCTTTTTCAAGATTGCTTTGGCTATTCAAATCTTTTGTAGTTCCATACAAATTTTAGGATTATTTCTTCTGGTTCTGTGAAAAATGCTATTGCTATTTTGATAGGGATTGCATTAAATGTGTAGATTGCTTTGGGTAATATAGACATTTTAACAATATTTGTTCTTCCAATTCATGAACATGGAATATCTTTCCATTTCTTTGTGTCATCTTCAATTTCCTTCATCAGTTTTTATGGTTTTCATAGTACAAGTCTTTCACCTCCTTGGTTAAGTTTATTCCTAGGTATTTTTTTTTTGGTGCAATTGTAAATGGGTTTTTTTCCTTAATTTCTCTTTCCACTACTTCATTATTGGTGTATAGAAATGCAATGGATTTCTGTATATTGATTTTATATTCTGCCACCTTACTCAATTCATTCATCTGTTCTAGTAATTTTTGATAGTCTTTAGGGTTTTCTATATATAGTATCTTGTCATCTGCAAATTGTGAAAACTTTACTTCCTCCTTACCAATTTGGATGCCTTTTATTCCTTTTTCTTGTCTCATTGCTGTAGTTAGGACTTCCAGTACTATGTTGAATAAAAGTGGTGAGAGTATACATCCTTTTCTTATTCCTGACTTTAGGGGAAAAGCTTTCAGTGTTTCCCACTTAAGTATGATAATAACTGTGGGTTTTTCAGAGATGGCCTTTATTATGTTGAGGTGTATTCCCTCTAAACCTACTTTGTTGAGGGTTTTTATCATGAATAGATGTTGTACTTTATCAAATGCTTTTTCTGCATCTATTGAAATGATCACATGATTTTTATCCTTTCTTTTGTTGATGTGATGCATTATGTTGATTGATTTACGAATATTGAACCACTCTTGCATCCCAGAAATAAATCCCACTTGATTGTGGTGAATGTTTTCTTTTAATATGTTGTTGGATTCAGTTTGCTAATACTTTGTTGAGGATTTTTGCATCAATGTTCATCAGAGATATTGATCTTTAGTACCCTTTTTTTGTGGTGTCCTTACCTGGTTTTGGTATCAGGGTAATACTGGCTTCATAGAATTAATTTGGAAGTTTTCCTTTCTTTTCTATTTTTTGGAATAATTTGAGAAGAATAGGTATTATCTCTTCTTTAAATGTTTGATAGAATTCACCTGTGAAGCCATCTGGTCCTAGACTTTTATTTATTGGGAGTTTTTGAATTACTGATTCAATTTCATTGCTGGTAATCAGTTTGTTCAAATTTTCTATTTCTTCCTGATTCCATTTTGGGAAGTTTTATGTTTGTAGGAATTTATCCATTTCTTCTAGGTTGTCCAATTTGTTGGCATATAATTTTTCATAACATTCTCTCATAATCCTTGGTATTTCTGTGGTGTGGGTTGTTATTTTTCCTGTTTCATTTCTGATTTTGTTTATTTGAGTTCTCTCTCTCTTTCTCTTTCTCTCTCTCATTGTTGAGTCTGGCTGGATATTTATCAATTTTGTCGATCTTTTCAAAGAACCAGCTCCTGGTTTCATTGATCTGTTCTATTGATTTTTGGTTTTTATTTTGCTTATATCTGCTCTAATCGTTATTTCCTTTCTTCTACTGGTTTTGAGTTTTGGTGGTTCTTTTTCTGGCTCCTTCAGGTGTAAGGTTAGTTGTTTATTTGAGATTTTTCTTGCTTCTTGAGGTAAGTTTGTATTGCTATAAACTTACCTCTTAGAACAGCTTTTGCTGCATCCAAAGATTTTGGACTACTGTGTTTTCATTTTCATTTATCTCCATGTATTTTTTCATTTCCTCTTTGATTTCTTAGTTGTTTATTCATTGTTTAGTAGTGTGTTATTTAACCTCCATGTATTTGTGCTCTTTCCAGATTTTTTTCTTGTGGTTGATTTCTAGTCTCATACCTTTGCTGTTGGAAAAGATGCATGGTATGACTTCAGTCTTTTTTAATTTGTTGAGACTTGTTTGTGGCCTAATATGTGATCTATTCTGGAGGATGTTCCATGTGCACTTGGAAAGAATGTGTATTCTGCTGTTTTCAGATGGAATATTATGAATATATTTGTTAGAGCCATGTGGTCCAAGGTATCATTATTGTTTGGATAATCTATCTATTGATGTAAATGGGCTGATAAAGTCCCCTACTGTTATTGAATTACTGTCAATTACTTCCTTTATGCTTGTTATTAACTGCTTTATGCATTTAGGTGCTCCCATGTTGGGTGCATAAGAACTTATAATTGTTATATCTTCTTGTTGGATTGTTCCCTTTATGATTATATAGTATCCTTCTTTGTCTCTTGTTATAGTCTTTGTTTTAAAGTCTCTTTCATCCGATATAAGTATTGCTACCCTGGTGTTGTTTTCACTTCCATTTGCATAATAAATGCTTCTTCATCCCTTCATTTTCAATCTGCATGTGTCTTCAGGTCTGAAATAAGTCTCTTATAGGTACCCCATGCTGTAATTTTTATCTCTATGACTTATTTTATAACTAGAAGTTTATACCTCTTAACCCCCTTCACCTATTTCACCAACCCCCCCCATGCTTTTCTCCTCTGACAACCATCAGTTTCTTCTCTGTATTTTTGAGTCTGTTTCTATTTTTGATCTTTTGGTTTTTTTTTTTAAATTCCACATGTAAGTGAAATCATAAGGCATTTGTCTATCTCTCACTTATTTCACTTTGATCACCACCACAAATATATAAAAATCAAACCTTCAAACTGTCCAAAAAGGAATAGGATATTTATCTAACTGCACAGAAATGATTATAGCATTGGATGTTATTTGTTGCCTACCCAATTTCCATTTGCCACCTCTATTCCTTTCTTACTAAATGCCTTGAATCAAGAGATCATATCCTTAACTCCAGGGGTGAATTCCCAAATAAAAGCCCCCCCAACAACCAAGACCACACGAATGAAATAGTTACATAGTTAAAAAATAAATATGGCTTGAGCCATTACACATCTTTTAATCTGTCTTTTAGCATTGCTGTAACTAACACAATGTGAAAACTCATCCCTCCATGTTCCACCGAGGGAATTCAACTTTCATAGAACATTTCTGAGAGTTATGCTGCCTTCCAGAAAGATGAAGAGTTGATATCTTCCTCCACTGAATTTTCAAATTCAGTTTACCCCTGTTTCAGAGTATCTTCAATTTTGTATTATTATTATTATGTATTTATCTGTATGAGTCTTCCTTTAAACCTGTGACTACTTGAGAGAAGTAAACTTTTACTATTAATTTTATGCACATTTTTGCCTAACACAGAACTTGGTGCATAGTAGGCACAATTAAATTGCCAACTAAATAAATAAATATTAGTATAGATGGAAATACCCTACCTAATACATCACACAGTGGATGGATCAAATGATTAAATACTCTGCCAGCTTGGGTGCCCCAAGAAGCAGAATTAGAAGTATAAGAAATTTACTGAGGAAAAGTCCTAGAAAGGATAAAGAAGTTGGGGATAGGAGTAGGCAGGAAGAATCATAAGATTCCAAGCAGGTCACATACCTGTGAAAGGAGAGAGTGAAGAGAGGATTGGGTAGGAAGAGTCTCATGCTCTAAGGAAGTTCTGAAAAAGCTTCAATCCAGGTCTTCAGTATCTCTGAACAAAATTTGCCTGCTGGAAAACTTCAGCCTTAAGCAAGGATGGTACAGCAATTGTACCTCTAGCATGCTGGCTCAGTAATGGACAAGCCTGAGGGTAACTGATAGTGGATCCATAGGAGTGGCAGTGGGGTTGTTAATCTGCTCTCACAGTAGATTCTCTAGGAGTTCTGAGTGACAATTTTCATAGCAATCACAAAAATATACAATCAAATCTTAGAACTAGCAAAAGAAAAAGAAGAAGAGGAGGAGGAAGAAAGAAAAAGGAAGGAAGGAAGGATGGAAAGAAGGAAGGAAGAAGGAAGGAAGGAAGGAAGAAAGAAAGAAAGAAAGAAAGAAAGAAAGAAAGAAAGAAAGAAAGAAAGAAAGAAAGAAAGA